>NW_013669571.1:103649-110291 GCF_000517525.1 Limulus polyphemus | reverse complement strand
GAACTGCTTCTATTAATCACATTACAGGGTGAATTAACTGTTTATATTAATCACATTACAGGGTGAATTAACTGTTTATATTAATCACATTACAGGGTGAAGTAACTGTTTATATTAGTCACATTACAGGATGAAGTAATTACTTCTATTAATCACATTACAGGGTGAATTAACTGCTTCTATTAATCACATTACAGGGTGAATTAACTGTGATTAATAGAAGCTTTAGCTGTATGATTTTTGAATATTAATATCTAAGATTTAGCTGTATGATTTATTGATATTAATAGCTGTACGAAATGTGATTTTTGAAGTATATTATAACTCCGGAGTGTATCATATTAACTACAAAACAGAATATTTAAATTTTAACTCCTCGCTGTTTAACCTTACGCGCTTTCTGATATGAAGCCATCTTAACTTCACACAAAACTGTACACGTACTGAGACGGATTCGATTGACGAACACACGGTTTCCAAGCGCGTGCCTAACCTCAAAACGGCATAGTCCGTGTTGATTACCATATTCGCTTAAGTTACACCATTTGCTAAGAGGAAATTATATATATATTCAACCTTTTTGAATTTTGTAAAAAAAACAAAAAAAAACACGTGACGTTCTGGCTTTTATTTTATGAATTTCATTTTGATCGAATTCGTAAATAGCTTTCCAACAATACTTTTCCAGAAGCCAGTCAAGGCAGAACGGTTTTAAATCATTATGATAGGCAAAGTTTTTTTTTTTTTTTTAATAAATGAGTTTAGTGCAGGAACTGTAGAAAATGGAGCTTTAGGTGACATTTACGTCACTTACTGGAGATACAACATCATCGCTTCGGTTTACACTATGCCGACATAAGTGTTAAGTAAACGTTTGATTTGTAAACCTTTTGTGAACCAGAGTTTTGTAAATGTGTGGTTTACTAAGTATAGCTACATGAAGGGTCAGATATTAAGCTTTCATTTCTATCTGTAAACCTATATCTTTGTCTGTCTGTCCTCACGCATTCCGGTATGTTGCTTATGTTATCTAGTTCTTAGGAAATATATTTTAAAAATTGCTAAATGTTACGTATTGGAAAACGGTCACATCAACTGAATTCCAAAATTACATTATAAATGTAGTTTCAATTCACAGAGCTGGAGAGTTTTCTTTTAATACCACCAGATGAAGTATTCATGATGTCAGAAAAACCCTTGTTCTTCATTTTGCCTTTGAAGAAAATTGGTTCATCTTCTGAAAGCAATCGGGTTACAGAGTTTTACCAGTTTAAATATATCATTAGCAACTTTTAAGTTCGTAAATAATTATTTATTTTAAATATAGCGGGTGGTTTGTAAATTAGATTTATAGTTTGGTCTTTAATCTTCCATGATTTCCTACGAAAACTTTATGATAATTGTTATTTTTTTGCTACGGTATTGGATGTGCATATAATATTAGGTTTTTAACATTGGATGTAGTGTTGTTTCGTTTCATAGATTGTCAGAAGTCTGTTACTGCGTCAAATGCTGCACTTACTATTAATTACTTAAATGCAGTGTCATCTCAAGCTGCATGTTTATCTTCGGTTCTTACCACTATAATTGACAAATATACTTTGATGAAACATCGCTGTTGAAACGTCACAAGATGGCGCAGCAGCACAAAACTTCAAATTCGATGACGAGGAACCCACTCTGAGACTAATCTCCAAGCGTTATTAATCACAAGACTTATGCTTCTACATAATCATTTTAAAGAAATATGTTTTAAGATATTATGTTAACAAGCTTTACACATCCAGATTTCGACTTTAAAACAACGCAATCAGCGAGATCGAATATTTTGCCAATAATTAATAAACTAAGTAGATGAGTAAAAACTATCTGATCGATATTTTGTGTCAGCAGAGGATTATGCTACACCAACGATGTCGTCTGACAGCTCATTACTCAAAGATTTTAAGAACTTGTAAAAATGTGTACCAGCATCTACAATCTCACGGATTCTGTGAGGGATATATGAAAATAATATATTGATTTGTTACTATTATAGTAACACAAAATTGATGAAGGACTTGCGTATTGGTAAATCAGACATTTGACATATTCTTCTTTATAAATTGGCTGAAATTTTCTGTAGTACCATCGAACATAAAAAAATTAGGAATCGGTAAGAAAGTGGAACTATTTGTGTGTAATTAATCAGACAAGAAAATTTCTACTTTTAGTTGATGAACACCGTCAATTAAAACTATTATCTCAAAACAAACTTAGAGAAGGCTATTAATTAGAAAGACGGTGTATGGAAGTGACCGAAACGACAGTAACAATGCTCTTCTGAAATAAATCATGCAGAGTAAATTGAAACAATATCATAAGTCTTGTCATAAAATAACATTAGACATATCGAAACAAGATAAGACAACAATGAAAGTATACAGAAGTAGAAACAACAAGTACGGTCTTGTTACAAAATAACAATGCCCTTCAAAAGAAGTCTCATAGAAATAATTGAAACGACATCTCATATTTGACAGAGAAAGCAAGAGGAAAAAAATGACATCGCCAGTGTTGTGCTAAAGTAGACATTTTCTTGAAGACATAAAACGGATTCTGCAAAGTCTTAACTATTTGTAACAATGTCCAGTAAAATGAATTGACCAAGATGATATAACAAGTGTGACACATAGTAGTAATACTCGTAAGAAAAAAGTACATGTCCAAAAGTGAAATAACAAAGTGAGTCTTGCTCGAAAACAGCTACATTCTTTACGAGGAAGGCGAAAAAATAGAAGGAAACAACATTTTAAATACTATTTATTAGGTCTGAAATGTTGCTCTCAGGCGTGTTTTTATCCAACTCTTTTTTTGTAATGATTAACTATAACTAAACCACGAAAATTTCCTGCAATATAATATAATTTTAATTAATCACCTGCTAAATTTGCGCCATCTATTATGTGCTTTTGAAAACAATTAGAGAACAAAGAATAAAATCAAACATTCTCAAAGAAGCAGGAAAAATTATCTAATTCGATCAATAAAGGCTTAGATAAAACAGAACAAAACATGAAAGTATATAAAATAACCAATTTCATTTATGTTCTCTTAACCCTTGTAGCATTTTTCCGATATGCAAAATTGATGGTTCTATTATTTTAAATCATACCTCAGATATTTACACATTATTTTGTACCATACCTGATATCAAATCCAAGCAAAAATGAACAAAACAGTTACGTAAGCGCACTGTCTTATTTAAATGTGAGGTAAAAAATAAATAACGTATCGTGTTAGTGAAATATTATAAAATGACTTTACACCTGTTTCTGCATAAAACTTATCTTCTTATGCCACTTGACTAGTTATTAACAAATGTTATTTGAATCAACGGTAATAACTCTTCTTTCATTGTTACTTAATCTGTAACAAACAGGTAATGGAGCTCAATGTATGGAAAACAAAACACAAAATACCGAGAAACGTTCTTGATACTGGCCCATTTTGTGAAAGATATTTTTGACTGAAATCACTAGGATATTAGTTATAAAAGAGCGTAAATAACTGTTCAAAAATCAGACAGATAGTAATTTGATATTAGTAATTAATACCACGTATAAGTACTTTGTTAGTTCTCGCTTGGTGACGTAGCTATGATAAAGCTTACGTCATTTATTCGCTCAAAGATAAAACTAGTTTTAGTACGTTCCGTATCTGTAATTGTAATAGATTTAATGATATTTAATTAAGAAAATTGAAGTTTATTAGATACAGTCTAACAATTCTTCAAATGTTGGGTTTGTAAGTGTTGCGTTGCCTAACAGTAAAGACATTTCTGCAGGGGCTTCCTTTCTTGATGTAGCAGTAGCGTAGTCAACAAGTTTGATTGTACAACGTTTCTTGTATAGCGTTAACATATCAAATATCAGCATTATTAAAAAACAAACAAAAAGAAAACGAGTATAGGCTGTGAAATATAGATGAAGTACATCAGATAAAAGTTGTAAAACGAGTCCAGTCTGTGATGTGATTAATAGAAGTAATTATTTCACCCTGTAATGAGATTAATATAAACAGTTAATTCACCCTGTAATATATTTACATTACAATTCTGTACAGTGGTCACCAATTGTCCGTCTTTACATTACAAATATGTAACAGTGGTCACACTTATATATATATTTAGAACAATTAATATATCATTAAATGAATCTAGAGATTGCAGTTTTATTTTTTACCAAACAAAATATTTAACACTATGATTTATTAATATCAATATCTCAAATTTTGCTGTATGATTTACAATTATTAATATCTAGGATTTAGCTGTATAATTTATATTGATATTAATGTCTAAGGTTTAGCTGTATGATTTATATTGATATTAATGTCTAAGGTTTAGCTGTATGATTTATATTGATATTAATGTCTAGGATTCAGCTGTATGAGATATTAATATGAATTTATAATATTTAGCTGTATGATTTATATTAATATTTATGTGTAAGATTTAGCTGTACGATTTATTAAAATTAATGTCTAAGATTCAGCTATATGATTTATTAATATTAGTATCTTAGGTTTATGTGTATGATTTTTTAATGCTAATATCTTAGGCCTGCAACAGTGGTCACCGAGTGTCCGTCTTTACATTACAATCCTGTAACAGTGGTCACCAAGTGTCCGTCTGTACATTACAATCCTGTAACAATGGTCAACAAATGTCCGTCTATACATTACAATCCTGTAAGTGGTCACCAAGTGTCCGTCTTTACATTACAATTACATTACAATCCTGTAACATTGTAATACGTCACCTTATGACAAGTAATTTTAAGAAAACCATGACATACATTGTTCTATACTCGTTGGAAAGTTTGATAATGATTGTGTTTATTTCAGTTTCAATATGGCTGGCATTGCGTGACCATACACTTTCATATTAATACTGGTAGTACTTTCTAGCAGACTCCACTGTACGAACACCGCTGACTCACAACACCTCGTGTTTGCAATAGTGTTTAGGTAATTTCGCAGCTAAACGTTGTATCACGACAAACGATTGATTGTTGACCTGTACTGCAGCAAACATATCTGTAACAGGAAGTAAATTAAAAACATATTTTTAAGATATCATAGAAATACACTTTGCGAAACTATTCTGCGCAGCTCGTAAATCAATAACCAGCAGAACTTTATATGAAAGTAAATCTAGCCCTAGTTATAGGGTTTTCTTTTATGAAGTCCTGCAAAAAAATAGGGACACTGCTGCCACCGATAATTTGAAGTTTGTGCCAGATCAAAGGCTTTCACAAGAAAATAATTTTTTGTATTGTTTTATTAAAATTGCTTTTCTGTGAATTGCTTACTTATAAAACTCACTAAGAAGTTAAGTTATCTGAACAGAGCTACATGTAACTATAAACATAACTTTATCTTTAACGTGCAATAAATTTGATAAAAAATCTAAACGTTTGTGCATGTTAAATCATGTTCTGGATATTTATGTTCAATACTTGTCTCCAGCAACGAATGAAGCTTCTCGCTAATGCTATAATCCGTATGTACCTGTGTTAACGTAGATTTGAGCGTGTCTGTGTTTTACCAGCAATACTGATAGTCTGGACTCACAGGTTCAATGTCACGCGCGGCCTTGTTTTGAAATATCACATTGAATAAACCAGATCGTGTCAAGATTGTCTTGAAAGTTCTTGGAAATATCATAATACCTGCTAAAGAAGTTTAATGAAACTAGAAACTTTGCTCACAAATCGATAATGGGCTGATTGACTAGACATAATATCCTATAGATGATTCGGACATTAATATTTCTATCATATAAAGCTTACGTTATACGCTAGATTATTATATGTTCCCTAAGTCTAAGGAGCCTACCTCAACAATTTCACTTTATAACCCTTGAAATCAGCTGAATATTATACCAGTCGTATGCTTAATGGTTGATTGTGCTAACTATATGTATAATAATTTCAGTATTATCCATGATATAAATATTATTGTTATGGTTCATTCGGTATCAGTGTGAATGTATGTGATATTGTTCGTGTGGTAATCAGTTCTACGAGTCACAGTTATTATTGTTGTGATTATTTTTATTTTGACTGATCAGTCTATGATTGTTTTTTACACAATATTCTCGCACACATAGTAAATGCACAAAATTACAGAATGGGCTATCTGTGCTCTCCCCACCGCGAGTATCGAAACCGATTGTTTAGGTTTATAAACCTTCAGACTTACTGCCGAACCACTGGTGGGCAGACTTGAATTTTGCGCTTCATAATGGGAAATTATGAAATGTATAAGTTTAAAAGTGTTTTCAGTGGTTATAGCTATAGTATACAGTCGTAACCTACCAGACTAATATAACATGTCTCGTGCTACCTCATAGTCAATAATCCACTAAGAAAAATTTAAATCGATCAAAGAATCAGATGTTTAGTGAGAATCGACACAATTCTGTAACAGTGGTCACCAAGTGTCCGTCTATACATTACAATCCTGTAACAGTGGTCACCGAGTGTCCGTCTTTACATTACAATCCTGTAACAGTGGTCAACAAATGTCCGTCTAAACAAGTAGGTCTGTGTTCACTTTATTAGCAGTGTTATATGTTAGGTGTTGATGTAGTACATT
>NW_013669571.1:82587-102714 GCF_000517525.1 Limulus polyphemus | reverse complement strand
ATTAATAGAAGCAGTTCATTCACCCTGTAATGTGATTAATAGAAGCAGTTCATTCACCCTGTAATGTGATTAATAGAAGCACTACTTTATCTGAACTTCTATATTAGCTTACGAGAATATAGTTGCCCTTGAAATATTAATAATTTAAATGTATATTGTGGTGTTAAAAGCATGAGCTAGAATATCAAATACGAAGAAAACTGATTTTGAGTGTTGGTGAATTATAATATTTTTCTTGATTAGTTCATTGTGAATGTGAAAATGAAGGCGGGCAGAAATAACATTTCGGTCGTTTTCCTTGCTGGTAGTCTGTATACAATTATCTAAATCTAAATACTAATTAGTTTTTAATTTTAAAAGTAATTAAGTAATAATTAGACGTAATAGGTTACTAAACATGATAACAACTTACGTCCACAACCTTACTAGAAGTACTAGATTGAACTCTTGGTCGTCACAGCTCATCAGCTGGCCTTTGTCAATGGCAGCCAAAAGTTTATTTAAATGGCTATGTATTAAATGCTGTAGTGTAACATACGCCTAAGTCGAAATATAATCAAAAAATGATGTTTTTTTCACGTATCTTACTAGCATTAAGAAGAATATATTTTTCTCGTAACATTTATGGAGCTAATAGCTGAATGTGATTTTTATATAAATATGCAGCATACTTAGTTACAAGTCTTCATATATTCTAAGCCTAATAATTTTTTAAAGATAGGTTAAAGTTTTTTACGACAACTTTGGAAATTTCTAAAGCATTTTACATTTAAAACATCTAAAATTCGAACTATTTAACGTTTCTACCTCAAGAGGTTTTGAGGAAGAACAAATGTTTCATAAATTAATCTTTTTTTCTTAGATTCTAGGGTTGGGTTTTATCTTGGATATCAATATTTTTACATTATTACTATTAGACCTCTCATATTTTCAAAAGGAAACAAATTTTACTTAACTGTTTAAAGTGTACAAGGAGTATTTCACGTTCAGTTATGGGGAAGGACGTTTTACTATTAAGAAACGTTCAAAGTGCTAATATTCAAAATGCTCTTTTTGAGTTTACACAGCAGACGAATCATCACACCTGAACACTCAGACGTCTTATTCTGGCCAAATTGTCGCGAGTCGTGGTATTTGAAAAACGTTTTAAGAGAATTCAATTAAACCACAAAAAAAAAAAAATAAAAAAAAAATACGGCAAGCATTTCAAAAGAAAGTTATAGACTTGTAGTGTTTTTTTTTTGTTGAATACAGCGCAAGGAATGAGATTTTAAATCAATTTTCTAGACTTATAGTAGCAAGACTACAGTACTTATATATCAGTAACAGCTAATGTGCGCCCGAGAACGAGCGTCAGGAGTTTTTCTGAACAGAATGTTAAAAATCGTAAGTCGTATTAAACAATGGTATCAAGAATCTGATAATGTTTAGAATATGATTTTCAGTTAATTAGTGCCGATTATTTTGTTTATCATATACATCTGAAGTGAACATTTGTTACAACGGTGCTCAGATTGACTGAAGGCTTAGTGACTTAATATCAGTATGACTAATTATGAGATTCTGACAGAAAATAACTGATTAAATACATTTAGAGTATAAAAACGAATCTGAATTAATAAAAAATAATTAATTTTCTATTTTAATTTTTACATTTCATACAAGGTTCATTACTGACGAAAATCCAAGATATCGCTTTTTTGAAATATAGAAATTCAGGACATGATAAAACATGTTTCGTAATGTCCATAGTTGGCGCTCGAATGATTCAATAATTTCCCGAACGTGTTGCCATGGCGACAACGACAGCCTTTCTTTAGAAAAGGTTAGATTAACAAAATTCTCCATGAATAATTCACGTTTTACTTGGCAATATTGTTATAATTATTCTAAGTTAGAGGGCATCACATTGAAATATATCACATATTTTAATGGCGTATAAATCATATTTGTTTTAACCTGAATATTTTACATACACAAAAAAGTTAATTAAATTTAGTATTAAATCTAGAATTCTAGACTATACAACACAAATTTTTATGTTACTGGTGCTGGATCTCTAAGATACTTCAATTCTGATCACAGTAACATAAGAAGACCAGCTAAAGTAGATTGAATATTAAAAAATACAGATTTTTTACATTAAAACTTTCATTGTCATTGAAAGTGGATTTCAGGAAAAAAACAAACAAACAAGTATTATAACATAAAAATTATAATGATTAATGAAATTTGAATGGAAGCAAACCCTATTATAAAACTGAGCATAGACTGTAATATTTAATAAAGTTTAAAGAGAAATGAAGCCACGTCATCGGTTATAAATTTAAAATCAATTTCGTTGTTATCAGTCTCTGTACAGCTGTTTTCATTACTCCATATTTTGTAAGCAGTTTTATTTATTTTTGAATTATCATCATAATGTTTTCTCTCTCTCTATATATATATATTCACTTTACTGAGTTGGACTGTTCATTTGAATATCTTTAAGAGTTGACACAATATGCAATCGGCCGCTCATTGTTTTTAAGATTCTTCGAGTACCTACTATTTTTCCATGAATGTATAATTATCGTCACATAGCTGGATGAAATGTAAAGACGACGATTAATTTGAGGTACTTGAGGTCATTTTGATGTAATGAGTGAAGCCATTTTGTACCCACAGGACAAACCAGTCCCAGAGGCAACTTTGATGTAATGAGTAAAGCCATTTTGTACCCACAGGACAAACCAGTCCCAGAGGCAACTTTGATGTAATGAGTAAAGCCATTTTGTACCCACAGGACAAACCAGTCCCAGAGGCAACTTTAATGTAATGGTTAAAGCCATTTTGTACCCACAGGACAAACCAGTCCCTGAGGTCACTTTGATGTAATGAGTGGATCCATTTTTGTACCCACAGAACAAACCAGTCCCTGAGGTCACTTTGATGTAATGTGTGAAGCCATTTTGTACCCACATGACAAACCAGCCCCTGAGGTCACGTTGATGTAATGAGTGGAGCCATTTTGTAACCATAGACAAACCAGTTTCAGAGGCCTCTTTGATGTAATGAGTGGAGCCATTTTTGTACCCACAGGACAAACCAGTCCCTGAGGTCACGTTGACGTAATGAGTGGAGCTATTTTGTACCCATAGGACAAACCAGTCCCAGAGGCCTCTTTGATGTAATGAGTGAAGCCATTTTGTACCTAAAAGACAAACCAGTTCCTCAGGTCACTATGATGTAATTAGTGGAGCCATTTGGTAGCCACAGGACAAAACAATCCCTGTTTTGGTTGACAAAAAACATCAAGAATTCGACTCTAGGAAAATGAACATATTAGACGTTATAATTTCAAAACAAAATTGATATTTTAGTATGACAACCAAAAAAAAAATAAAAATAAAAAACAACAGACTCGAGGTTTTGATCTAGAAACGAAACAAATTGAAAGTCTTTTGAAATTAAAGAATATTAACATACAACACACTCGATTGAAATTACATGGGATAAGTTTTTGTTTGCTTTTGGCAAGCGCAAAAAGCTGGATAATGGTCTCTGTGTTCCGTGACCACATTAGGGATCAAAACTGACATTTTAATGCTATAAGCCCTCAAGTTTACAGCTTTGTTTAATGAAGTTCCTTATCATCGACCATGATAGCTGATACAACTTGGATATTATGTTCCCGGTGAGTCATTATATGAGATATAGTGTATTTTTTGACGCTCTTGACCAGACATTATCTGCTTTGTTGGTTATTCTGATTAACGTTTGAAGGTTTCGTGTACCTTTGTAATTAAAACATGAAAATGTCTTGATTTTCGCTATATATTAGTGATAAGATTTCAAACTCGAGTATTATATAGATAAAGTATACACGCGGAGGCGTTTACGTATTGTAATTGGGTGATTGTATCATCGTGAGGTTTGACGTTACGCTTTCTGTAAGGAAAATAACGAATTGCATCAATTCTCACCACTTCAGTCAGATCTATAATAGGACATATTATCCAAATGAGCTTTATATGACTCTAAGTATGAGAGATAGTTTGATGTTGGTTTTTTATCGGCCATCTTTGAATACTCTCATGAAGAAGTAGAATTTAAGGCTAGATACCTTTATTATCGCTAAACTGAAACGTGTTGTTGTGTAAAATATGAAACTGTCCAGTAAAAGATATATGAAAGTGTACTAGAGGAACCCACAAAACTACCTTTATTGTTAATTTCAACCTGTTTTAGATTATGTTTACGTGTAATTATTTGTTTACATGTTTTCAAAACAGCCACAAGGTGTATAATAATGTCCTTGTTGATAATTAACAGGCAGTTACATCGAAACATGTAAAACTTGTTTTTTAACATTGTAATTTATTTTTGATAGGTTGTTTAGGCAGAGTATTCATAATGAATCTAAGTTTCAATTGGACAGCAGCTGCCTGTTGTAGAAACCTACAAATGTAGAGGACGACGTTTTGAAAGTTTGGACCTGAAGACGAAAGGCGGAAGACTTTCGAAACGTCGTCCTCTACACTTGTAGGTTTCTACAACAGGCAGTTGCTGTCCAATTGAAACTTAGATCCATTGTAGTTTACTTAATTCATTTATATTATAATGTAGTTGAGAAAAAACAAATATGCAGACATTAGGAAATGTTATAAATATATTTCTATCAGAAAAGAGACACGAATAAATGGGTTTTTGAATCGTAATCTATTAATCTATAGTTCTCGTAAAAAGGCAAAATGTAAAAACAAAACATTTTATTCCGCGCCATTAAGCCCAATATAGTTTCATCTCAACTTCACGTGCCGTTCTAATTGATAATTAATGAAATTTGAAAATGAACGTCACTTATGTATCTAAACATGAGGGTCCCTACTAACGGTGACACCGTTGGAATAAACACATTTATCGAGTATAAGTTTAATTTGAAAACGAAACTTATGTCGACAAGATATATTCATTTACTTCACATATAATTAATTATTATTATTAGAAAGTTCAGTCAGTTTGATATTGTGACCAGTATGTAAAGTTCGATCAAACTATTTTCAGAACAAAGTTATGAATAAAACAATTGTTCCATGAAGTAAAAGTACAAAATGTAAACTATTTAAAAAAAACAAAAAACAAATATTTTTCGTTTTACTCGATACAGGCATATTTGTTTCAAGACAGATGGACGTTTCATGCTTGGCTCTTTATGGACATGGCATCTGGTATGGCCTGGTCGTTAAGGCGCTCGACCCCCAATCTCGGGGTCGTGGGTTCGAACCCCCGTCACCGAATATGCTTACCCTTTCAGCCGTTTTTAATGTTACGGTTAATCCCATTATAAGTTGGTAAAAGAGTAGCCCCAAAGTTAGAGATTGGCGATGTTAACCAGCTGTTTTCTCTCCAGTCTACCACTTCTAAATTAGGAAGGGATAGCGAAGATAGCCCTCGTGTAGCTCTGTGCGAGATTCATAACAAATAAAGATAACATCTACTTTAGGTTCCAACATTTTATATACATGCTGCATAATTATAGGCAAAGCTGATTCCAACTGTGTTTCTGTTGAATGAATTAAAAACAGTGACACGTGAAGACCATTTTAGTAACAACAAATTAGAGAGCATTTCTAGGATTTTCCACAATTTTTCAAGAATTCCTGTCACTGAATAACTCTCGAGCCACATACGTGAGAAATGAGAACACCAAACTAAAAATAAGGTGCTTAATGTTTACTAAAGAACAACAACAATAAAAGAAAACTGACCTCATTGGGCTTTGTTTTTTATACTTTGTAAGCTTAGTTTAATAACGCTGTATTCATGAAGATCACCTTTTCAGGCTTTGTTTTTTTTACTCCTGTAAGCTTAGCTTGATAACGCTGTATTCATGAAGATTAGCTCTTCAGGCTTTGTTTTTTTACTTCTGTAAGCTTAGTTTAATAACACTGTATTCATGAAGATCACTTCTTCAGGCTTCGTTTTTTTACTTCTGTAAGCTTAGTTTAATAACGCTGTATTAATGAAGTTCACCTCTTCAGGTTTCTTTTCTTTACATCTGTTAGCTTAGTTTGTTAACGTTGTATTCATGAAGATTAGCTCTTCAGGTTTTGTTTTTTACTTTTGTAAGCTTAGTTTAATAACGCTGTATTTATGAAGATCACCTCTTCAGGCTTCGTTTTTTACTTCTGTAAGCTTAGTTTGTTAACGTTGTATTCATGAAGATTAGCTCTTCAGACTTTGTTTTTTACTTCTGTAAGCTTAGTTTAATAACGCCGTATTCATGAAGATCCCTTGTTGAGTATACTTTAATAAACCCTGTTTTTTATATAGAAAAGGAATATTTCAGATTATACAATACAAAGATTATAAATTACTGTGCAGCCTTTACGATAATTAAAATGTACAATTTCACTCCTACGACATGTCACCGAACATAGTTTTCACTTAGAGCAACCTGGCAGGAAGAAAACAGAACAACAAACGTGTTAAACAGTGGAAGAAAGTAATTCTTTTTTGTTATTTTGTATGTATATATATTAATATTACAGTGGTGGGAAAGTTATTGCAATACCCAGTGTTTCTTGGTTCTTGTAATAATTTACGTAATTGTGCATTGAAGAAGTGTCAAAACTAGTGTGTGATGAAAGCTGACTCCTATTTCAGTCATACAAACACATATATTTATCTTTATTAACAAACTATCCGGACAAACATATTACTGCTCATGATAAACAATTACTTGGTAAATACAAAATGTTCTCTGAGTAATAAAACCTAGACTTAAAGATAACATTACTTATGTAATTGATAAAAAAGTGGTCACGAAGTTTGTTTCATTTTTTTAATATTTGGTTCTTCCCTCTCTTGATAACTGCTTGACATCGCTGAATGTATTGAATGTAGGAAGGTGTGTCTCAGTGATTACACGCGCAGATTAGGGCTTCCTGCAGTTCCAAGGTGCTGCTAGAATTCTTCTGTTGCACTTTATTACTCATTATCTTACACCAGTTTTTGATAGGATTGAGATCTGGTTTGTTGCCTGGCCTGTGTAGCGTATTGATTATCTACCTTCGAAGTTAATCCTTCATATGAAGCAGTAAAACAAACCTAAGATGTCTTTTTAATATACGTAGAGAATAGTTTCCTCTTTATTTCATGTCTACTGCATATAGTACATGCATTTTACCAACCTTTATCGCCTTGTGGCATAGAGCAAAGTCATCCTAGAATGTACACTGATCAGTTCCACCAAAGTAAATCTCGAAGGTCACGATGTACTTGTCGACATTTAAAAAGTCTTTCATAAAATTCAGACGTTCCACCCCATAGTCAGAGATACATCCCCATATCACCTGTCCCTGCGGATGCTTCACAGTTTTATTCAAATACACTAGATGAAACTCTTCTCCACATCATACAAAATGCTTTTCATCAGACCCGTGAAGATTGAACTTTGATTCATCTAAGGAGATCATTTTGCTCTACATTGCTTCAGTCCAGTCAACATGTCCACATTGCTTCTGTCCAGTCAACATGCTCTGTTACCCAGTTCAGTTTCATCTTGTTGGTAAGGAGAAGTTTCTTTCTTGGCCGTCTTGCTAGAAAACCATTTCAATACTAGAGGACCAGCTGAACACAGGTCGATACCGGCTGTTGCCCGGGGTCACAGTGGCCCCTGAAGATTCCTGCCATGCTATTATGAGATTTGTGAACAACAGTCGACGATTCTACAGGTTCGTGTGTTTCAGAACACACTCGTCAGCTGCTGTGGAAGCTTTCTTCCTACTCCTTCCCTTTCTCCACTCCACACAGTCTGTCTCCATATGTTTGCTCGCAGCAACTCACACTAGCCTGGTTAAATTTAATTCTTCTAGTAATATGTCTTGTAGAAATTCCCTCTTTACTAATAGAAAAAAATGTTTTTTGGTGGAGTTCACTAGTAATTCTTATCCATGATAACGTCACAAGCACGTTATATCAGATACGCCTCTGAACTGACTCTCAGTAAGAACCTCTATTTATAACCAATAAATGGCTGATTCAATACCCAGACAGTCTATAAAGTGGCTGGTGTAATAATTAGATTGTAGTGAATGATCCATGAAACACATTTTCACCTACATGCATTAGGACCTCAAAACAGTCGATGATACATTAAATGATTCCAATATTGTAATTCTAAGACATATGTGTGTGTGTGTGTTGAACTCATTTTATTTTAAGTATATCATTGATCGAACCTGTTTCGGTAATAACTTTAGACATCTTCTATCAGGATGGTTAATCTAAATTACTTTTCTAAATTTCTTTGTCTTTAACTCATCTCTTTTATATTTCTTTCTCAAATCCTTGTAAATCAGGTTTCTTTCTGATCTTGCATCCATTTTCCATATATCGGCTTATTACGTTTCATAACCATGGGGGAGGTGGAGGGGTGGGGGGTCTTGTAGTCTCCATACCGGCTGAATTCAGAAATGCAGCTGGTATACCGGCTCACTCTAATAATTTATAATGAATTAGAGTATTGTATTTCTCATACCGGCCACTTTCTCACTTCTCTCAACTCCAACCGATGTTCCTTAGATGACTTATTTTCATTAAATCTAATTATTAGTTTGGAGCATCATAAGTTGTACAAAATCTTACGCTGTAAATATAAATGTTATTTTATTAGTATAGTAATGATAAAAGCTGAAGCGCTCTCCGAAAAACGCGGCCTTTCAGTTATAATTATATACAGTAATTTGCAGCCAAAGGTTTTGTCTTCTTCTTAGCATTGTTAAATAGCCGTCCCCCCCCCCCTGTTTTTAAACTGATAAACAAAATGGAAATAAATTAATCAACAATACACACCGCCAACTCCTGGATTACTTTTGTCTGACCGAATAGTAGGATTTGACCGTCATCCTTATAACACACCCAATGTTCGGAGCGCGATATTTTATTTTGGCCCTAACGAAATAAGAAGAACTGACCCATAGACACATTGTCAGTCATGTTAACCACTTTAGAGCATGTAAAATGTTTATACACGTATTCATATAAATACAATAGAGTATCGTATTTTTTATTTACAAATTTTCATAGTTTAATATTATATTGTGCATGACTTTGGTTAGTGGAGTGTGACACATTTTTTTACACGAATCACATTTCAGAATTTTCGCGCAAAGTTGCACAGAAGGCTATTTTTACTTAGTAGCCCGCAAATGTCAATTAAAAAACTAGAAGGAAAAGAGGTAGAAGATACTTCTCACTCCTGATTAACTCTTGTCTTGCATAATAATGGGATTTGGTTGTGTCTCTTACACTATATAAATGCGAAGCGTGTTTTTGTGACAACATACAGCGAAACATGAATCCTTCGATTCACAGCCTGATCACGATATGGTTTCTAGACCACTTCCGCTCAGGACATATGAGATTCTTATATAATTATCAAAAAACTTCTGAGAATTTACAACATCTAAATAATCTTAAAAAATGAATCAGATTTTTGTTTTGAAACCTTTATACCCTAAGTTCTTTAAATGTCAAATGTTATAGAATTCTGAAGATGACGAAACAGAGTGGATCTGACGTTTCATATCAGTCACAAGTAAAAAAGAAACAACGAGACAATAAAAAGGTTGTTGCTTTACATTTAATATTTTGTTAACGTGGAAATGCTCAATAAAGTATTTTAGTAGTCTTTATTATTTCTATTTATGTGTGTTGGAAATTTTTATAAGTTATTTTCTTCGTAGTTAAGCACAAAGCTACACGATGGGCTATCTATGTTCTGCCCACCACGGGTATCGAAACCCGGTTTCGACCTTTATAAGTCCATATACTTACAGCTGTGTCGCTAGGGGAAGTGGTAGAAGAAGTGAACAGCTTTCCATGAATGTCTCCTTATTAAGCTGCAAAGTCTTTAAACAGATGGGTTGACATAGTTTTGTATATAGTGACGCACAGATACTAGATAGTTCACAGAGGGGTTGACATAGTTTTGTATATAGTGACGCACAGATACTAGATAGTTCACAGATGGGTTGACATAGTTTTGTATATAGTGACGCACAAATACTAGATAGTTCACAGATGGGTTGACATAGTTTTGTATATAGTGACGCACAGATACTAGATAGTTCACAGATGGATTGACATAGTTTTGTATATAGTGACGCACAGATACTAGATAGTTCACAGATGGATTGACATAGTTTTCTGACGCACATATATTAGATAGTTTATTCATTTTTCAATCCTTCAAGAAATAATTAGCGTTTCAGTAAGTAAGTGATAGTGTAATACTACTGGTTGAATCTAATGTGATATTAATAATAGTGTATTTATATATTGGTTTCAGTTGATTATCACTTCCTTATCATGTAGCATACAAAATTTAAATTAACCATCTGTAGAATGTCTTAATACTGAGCTACTATTTGAAGAATATTGAAATATTTTGTCTTCTAACCCATACCTTGTTTAATATGCTGGATATAAAGCATATTTATAAGCCTAAACCTTTCTTATCAAACCATTTGACAATGCTTACCTGAAAGGTTTATTGATAAATGGAACTTTGAAACAATAGATAGTATTTTATGGATATTTTGCATTAGTTTTCCGCTAAGATCACTCAAGTTATTCCGCTAAGCTCGATCATCTTTATACAAGTTTCTCTACTTCTACGTCACTTACACTAATCATAATCGGTTTTTAACAAGGCCATTTAAAAGTTCCAACAAATAATTCATGTAAAATTCTGTATTATTTTAAACTTACACGTTATGCACATTAAACCAACGTTAGCATTTTTACATTATCGAGTGTTGGTTATAGTTGGTTAAGTTTGGGTTTTACCTAAGCCTAATTACGAGCAGCTTATGTTTTATTTCATAACAAAAATTTGATTTGTAAACAGTGAAAACAATGATCTCTGAATGCAAGTACCAAGGTTTGTTTTTATATGAAATGTTAACTTGCGAAATGAAAATCGATTTTTTTAAATATTATTAATGTATACAATCTCACATGTTCTGAACATGATCGTCCCGAAATAATCTATTAGAGCGACTGAAATTTCAGTTTGTTTTAGATATTTCCGGTAGAGTTAAATCGTTCATTGGAAAACAAAAAGTAATACAGAATCGTCCAGATCCTTTTAATGATCGTTACTTGTTATGAACTTGATATTATAAATCAATGTTCTAACAGACATGCCCCCCAGTGGCACAGCGGTATGTCTGCGGACTTACAAAGCTAGAATCCGGGTTTTGATACCCGTGATGGGCAGAGCACAGATAACCCATTGTTAGCTTTGTGCTTAGTTACAAACAAACATATAAACAAACTAACTAACAAACATTATTGTTAGTGGAAAGAAACTCCGGGACTTGAACCCATTTATTAAATATATTTACATGACTTAGTATTGTGTGTTTAATTACCAGTTTATGATAGTTATAGGCACAGAGAACAGTATTAAACTATGAAATGAAGTGGCTACTGGTTTATAATAGAGATAACATTTTGAATATATTTACATGACTTAGTATTGTGTGTTTAATTACCAGTTTATGATAGTTATAACACAGAGAACAGTATTAAACTATGAAATGAAGTGGCTACTGGTTTATAATAGAGATAACATTTTGACTATATTTCTGTCAGAGTGAAAGATGATTTTAGTCTAACTTGTATCGATTTTTTATAATTTTAGAAATAAAGATATTTGAAAATTTAATATAATTCTGATCAGTTCTATGTTTTGAAATGTTTAGTGGAGTAATTCTAGAATACACCAGATATTATCTTGTTTATGATGTCGGAAATTCAAGGGCGCGTGGATGGACAATGTTGAAACCAAGATTTGGAGAGAATGATAAATTTAAATGCTTTGGTAAACATCGATTTAAACGCAGTTCAAGTAGGTTATGCTGTTAATAAAAAAACAGGAGTTTCTTAAAGTATTTTTTTCTTATTTTTTGTCTTTTAAAGCTGGGATTGAATGTTTTTGCTTGGTCTTCAAGTTTGGTTAAATTAAAAACAACAATGAGAAGAAACACCAATCCCTTGCCTTATTACTTTAAAACTCTACGTCGTAATGTTTCAATATATTTTTTTTTATTGTTAATCTACCAACTGCGTGAATCAAAAACACATTTCTACTTATTTTTTTTTTTAACGAGAAAAAAAAATGTTGAAACTTCCAACAGAATAATAAGAGAACATTTTAAAAAGAAACGAGGTATAAAAACAAATGATATAATTGTTAGCTTGGTGTGAAAAATTATTGTTCTTACAAATATTGAGAACTTCATTTCAAATGTTTTCTTCATTCTAAAAGATAACTGTTGTTATTGTTTTCTTTCTTTACCGCTTTCTGTTTGATAATAAAGGGACATTTGGTTTAATATATTTTAAAGTAATTTTATATATTGCTGAATTATGTAATTAAATTTTTATCATTGAACTTATCATTTACAACCTCTTACTATGAAGTCTTTTTGGTTAAATGACGTTGTACCATTTTATGTTTCTTTTTACTGCTTGTTCCTTCGTCCATAGTAAAAGAGTCATTGCTTTTATCGTGTTGCATGTGCCGCAAGCTACATAGTTGTCGATTTGTATTTAACTTCTTAAATTTATACTAAAAGTTTTGTTAAGTACCTGATGTTAATGGATTCCCAGCACAGTCAGTGTTCGAAATCATTGGATCATTTCGGTAGTGTTTATGTAAAATTTATAGAACACCGATAGTACTGTATGTGAAGATATGAAATATTTTACAAAAGCTGTATCAGCAATAAATATACAATCTAATTTCGTTTGCAAATATGTTTTTGAAACTTAAGAGTTGTTCGTCAGCTAGTAATATACTTTGAAAATATAAGTTGGTATCACATTCTTATTGATAGACAAGATGTTGGGTCAAAACTGTGCCCTAAACGGTAAGATAATTTCCTATCTGTATTCTGCTATACGTCTAGTAGATTTACATTTCTCAAGACATACCTACTAGAAGTAAGTTATTTACTGTTGTGCTATAACCTACTATAAAACAATATTCAAGTCCTTTTAGCCCAGGGGACGAACCCGATATCTTTTGGTAGTTGCATGATGGTAGAATCTGCTCCGATGTCTGTTGTTTTTATATTCATGTAAATCGCCCTCTACTCGCACATTGAAGTGGATGGAAACACTTAAGAAAATTACGTTTTTTCCTTGCTTAGTCAGAAGACTTAGCTTTGTCTATGAAATATAAAATACATTGATTTACAAAATGTACTTCAAAAGAAACTACTGTTCAGTAAATCTTGTGCAGTGATTTGTTTGGAAAAAATGTGCTTCAAATATTTGTTACTTTCCAACATTTTTATTGTACTATACACGGAATTGTCCTTTTATGTGCATTGTACGTGTAACAAGATAGAACGGCTTTTAAGCAGAGTAAACATTGTCGACAACACATAACACACAATGCTAATCAGTAAATAAATAAATCTATACTATTATTCTGCTTGTTTGTATGTACGACCGTTACACTTTCTGGCCGAGAACCTGCTGCATAAGCATGCGTAGTTAGAATGTTTCCCCAATAAAAACCGAGCATGCGCATTATTCACTCGACGACAAACAGTCTGCCTGCGGCAGTAAAGCTCAGTGATCAAGTCGCTACAATTGCTGTATGAAACAAGAAGTAACAATAAAAGGGAAATGTAAATATACTTTACTGACCATTTTGTACAACAGAATATTAAAAACTTAACAAAGTTTTTAAAAAAGGTTTGACGTTAGGTCGTAGAATAACATTATAAGTTTATTTATCGATAGTATTAAATACAGTAAAGTTTAGTCCTAATTAAACTAAAGTAAGAAAAAAAAAAAACTTACACAGGTTACAGTGTTAATTTATCTCTTTATCGAACTTAGGCCTAACCTAAGTTAAAGTTTTATAAAGTACGGCCTATACACAAGTGGATCTACACATTTCGTTGTCTACCATTACAATTCGTTTGTATTGTGCTAGAAATGTTATAATTAAATAAGTACTGTTACGATAAAGATACTAATTTGGCCGGAAATGTTTTGCTGGTCTCTACTAGTAAATAATTATCATCTTGAGATCTAATACATAAATATTTTCAATGTTTTATTTATCGTGTTTGTTGGTATATCTAATCTTAAAGTATATTCCAAAGTTTTTGAAACCCAAGATATATATTTTAAGCATCAATAAATATTCCTTAAGCAATATTTACAAACGAAATATAAAGCCTTGGACGTGACGATGAAGTTTTCAAGGAACTGCCTTGAGGGGATCAACTAATTTCAAAAACTTCTGTGAGGGGGTTAAACTAATTTCGTCCCCCAGTGGCACAGCGGTATGTCTGCGGAATTACAACGCTCGAATCCGGGTTTCGATACCCGTGGTGGGCAGAGCACATATAGCCCATTGTGTAGCCTTGTGCTTAATTACAAACAAACAAACAATAAACTAATTTCAAAAACTTCTGTGAGGGGATCAGCTAATTTCAAAAGTAAACTACAAACTGCACAATGCTAATAATCGTTGGCTAGACCAGCAATGTGTTTGTTTTATCTAGCAAGATACACATTAGAAATATTTCAAGATTAATTATAAATAACATAGTATAGACTTTGTAAATTCAATACAAATTATTTTGTCTTTTAAGTTCTGGAAAGCGGTGGGGGCTATTTAATTCGAAAAAAAAAATGTAATTGGCTAAACTTTTTTTTTGTTTGTTTGCATTGATTCTCTCATTGATTCCAGATGTCCTTTCAAATATCATCAATGCTATTCTTGACGCAAATGAAAACATTGCACCAAAGACATGCTATACTGTGATCCTGGCAAGATATGAGATGATAAATGAGGCAAACCCCATGGAAGAGTTTCCTGATGAGAAGAAAATAAAAAGTAAGACCAGCCAAATCAAACAGAAAAAAGAAGAAGGAACGGCAAGCAGCTGAAGGAGGAGTCCAATGAGGTGTTTAATTATGAATTCTGTACTTGTCAATATAAGTATTCATCTCAAAAAACAATAAAATCATAATAGAATTGTCATTTAATTCCATGGATAGTCATTTATTTGCATGTATTGAAAGAAAGAAGGAAAAAGCAAAAGAACAAGAGAATAAAGAGAGAAACGGCCTGAAAAAGGGCCCACTTTTCCGCCAAATGTAGCCGAAATTGCAATTTTCAAACAATCATACAATTTCGAGTAGTTACACTTGAAAAAATAAAAAATAAAACCACCCTTGAAACTATTTTTCGCTGTTCTATTTTAGTACTAAACGCTCTATTTCAGTGATCACGTTCTACAGTTAACGTTCAGGAGAAATCGGCAGTATATCAAGAAAGTTTTGCAACCCCGAGGGATGAATTACGAGTTGAAGATTTGGGTATTTTTAGCCTCATTTGACTAGGTTTTATGCAATAATGAAAACCAATACAGTAATGACAAGGAAGTTTGATAGTTCGTTGTAAAAGACAATACTATACAGTGGGCTGATGTCTACCAGCCGGAAGTATCGATTTTTAGCGTTATAAGCCCACTTACTTAACATTGAACGCCTAGAGCTATAAATCATAAGATTATGAGATTATCCCGAAAGTTCGAGACCCACAGAAATAATAATTAAGTTAAAATACGCTGAGTCTTTAAGCATTTTCCGAGGAGACAAAGAAAATAATTTTGAACAAAATATATAACAACACGTATCTTAATCAGACAGATTAGATATAATTTTTGAAGATTAATCTTAATCAAACCTTTGTTTAATACCAGTATTATGAGTTTAGTTATTTGACGCAAAACGTGTTCCGCACTTTGGGAATGTGGCTGCACCATAAGAATGTCGATGAAATCTCACTATTTATTCAGAAAAGAGTCACCCAAGAGTTGGCAGTGGATGTTGTTGACTAACGAACTATAAGCTCGAAATGAGGGACGGCTGTACGAAAATAGCCCTCCTTCAGCTTAGGACGAAATCGTTAATGAAACAAACCTAGTTGGCATATGTTGTGCTGGCTTAAAACTTCAGATCTTAAACATAAATAGGGAATTTGAATATTATACTCTAAATACAAAACAAAAATATCAGTTTAACTACCTTCCTCTTGTTTAAATAGCCTGATATTCAATGGTGTGACTCTACTCATAACTATCAAATAGTCTTTAATTTAAATTTTGTTCATTAGTTAAACATATCATAATCATCTTATATTTAATGATTTGATCTTTCTCATGACTCATGTATATATACCATAATTCAGTTAAACAGGTAATCCTATTTTTCTTACCAAACAATAAACGCATCCTCCTTCTAAGCCTAATGGTCCGATCATGTTCTTCACATCAAATGTACTTATTTTTTTTATTTTTTGCGTTAAATAACTTGTTACGTGACGAGAGTTATTCACATTTTCTGTTGGATTTTTTGTTTATGCCTTCGCAACGATAAGCCTGTATAGCCCTAAATCCAAAGTTGAATGAAATCAATGACCAAGTTTGACTATAAAGATGTAATAGAAGCGTAGTTTTATTGTAGGATAAAGTGATAAAAAAGTTAGTTTTTCTTCTTCCTACTTTCTCTGTAACCATCAACAAAGTGTTCTTGGACATGCCAGCCCCAATCTTTAAAGATGATTATACGATAAAGAACCGTAAGAGATGTACTTTTCTAAAAATGGATTATGAGAGAGGCACAATTTTAGAAATGTATTAGCGCTGGATGGTCTGAAGAGTTCCGTTGGATTATATCGTTCGAGTGCAGTAGAAAAACTTATTTAAAGCATTTTATTGAAAACTGCATTTTCAAAAAAAAATCGATTTTATTCTCATTTTGTATTATATTAATGTTCCAACAGGGTCTGAAAGACAAACGCTGCTTAGCTTTCATCTCCATAGCAACACAACTGTTCCATTGCTTCCAGACCTACTTCATCTAGATTCTCTGCACTATTCCCAGCATTAATTCCTTCATTCTAAAGCACTTACAACTTTAGAATTCGTGTCTCGATACCCTTGATGGGCAGCGCACAGATAGCCCATTGTGTAGCTTTGTGCTTAATTACAAACAAACAAACCATTCCAATTGACAAGATAATTATTGCTCATTTCTTAATTTACTTGAGAATTGTTTTCGTACATATGTGTTTTAAATTATTTAAAACACTTCTCAAACAAAGTCAGCAAAACATATATCGTAGTTGTCATGTTTGGAAACAAATGTCATCGTATTTAACGTGTACATTTTAGAACTTTGATTGATGTCTTAGATAACTTACCACCATATTATGTATGAAGTTCTCAACAGTAACGTAGGTATAACTGTTCATATACAGGCTTCTTTACGTTCTCAACAGTAAAATAGAGATAACTGTTCATATACAGGCTTCCTTACGTTCTCAACAGTGACGTAGAAATAACTGTTCATATACAGGCTTCCTTACGTTCTCAACAATCAAATGGAGATAACTGTTCATATACAGTTTTCCTTACATTCTCAACAGTCAAGTGGAGATAACTGTTCATATACAGGCTTCCTTACGTTCTCAACAGTGACGTAGAGATAACTGTTCATATACAGGCTTCCTTACGTTCTCAACAGTTTAAGGAAGCATGTATATGAACAGTTATCTCTATTTGACTGTTGAGAAGTTAAGGAAGAATGTAGATGAACAGTTATCTCTACGTCACTTTTGAGAACGTAAGAAAGCCTGTATATGAACAGTTATCTCCACTTGATTTGACTGTTGAGAAGGAAGCTAAGGAAGCCTGTATATGAACAGTTATCTCCATTTGACTGTTGAGAAGCTAAGGAAGCCTGTAGATGAACAGTTATCTCCATTTGACTGTTGAGAAGCTAAGGAAGCCTGTAGATGAACAGTTATCTCCACTTGACTGTTGAGAAGTTAAGGAAGCCTGTATATGAAGAGTTATCTCCACTTGACTGTTGAGAAAGTAAGAAGCCTGTATATGAACAGTTATCTCCAACTTCTCAACAGTCAAATGGAGATAACTGTTCATATACAGGCTTCCTTAGCTTCTCAACAGTCAAGTGGAGATAACTCTTCATATACAAGTCTTCTTACTTTCTCAACAGTCAAATGGAGATAACTGTTCATATACAGGCTTCCTTAGCTTCTCAACAGTCAAGTGGAGATAACTCTTCATATACAGGCTTCCTTACTTCTCAACAGTCAAATGGAGATAACTGTTCATATACAGGCTTCCTTAGCTTCTCAACAGTCAAGTGGAGATAACTCTTCATATACAGGCTTCCTTAGCTTCTCAACAGTCAAGTGGAGATAACTGTTTATATACAGGCTTCTTACTTTCTCAACAGACTCATTACAAATCAGTAGTCGATTATCTCAAAATGGACATCGTAATATATTATATTTTACTGCAAATCTACAAAATCCATGATATATGTTTGGCAGTAAAACTGAAACGATAGCTATTATTGAAATTAAATATTCACCTGACGTAAGAATATGGGAAGACTCTACGCCCCTTTTATGAAGTGAAATATTCTAAATATAAAGCATGTCCTCGGGACACTCGGTGAATTGATTTGGTGTTCGTGTATCAATACGTTTCAATTAAATTGGGGTATCTTGCATGGAATTTTAAAGGTGTCATTTTGAAATCGGGATTTTTTTTTTAATATATAAATTTTACGAGCTGACAGTACTCGCAAAATTGCTATAGATGATTTGGCGTGTATCTGATGAAGATTTAAAACAACCTTTCCGTAATCAAATATTCTGATAGATTCAACATTTAGAATACACATGCATAAAAGTTAAACTACCGAGGAAAAAATTATATTTGTATTAATACATACTTTTTCCTTAGAATACTAGAATATTTTACCATTAAGTTATCACAGTCCCTAAATAGTAGATGAGCCTGCTACTGAATACTAGAATATTTTGCCATTAAGTTATCACAGTCCCTAAATAGTAGATGAGCCTGCTACAACTATATCATGAGTTATGAAAATGTAAAGAAAATAAGAGAAAACAAACTTGGATCGTTGAAAATGAGGTAGACAGACGACAGACTTTGTATGTTTGTTGGCTCTAATCTATGGTGGTTGGTTCTAAGGAAACAAGATCTCGTTTCTTTCTGAACGTCACTCGTAGTTGATTTAGTAGTCTATATATATACACTAAGTATCGAGCTAGGTAAATCAATGAAACTTATCCTTAATAACATTCTAGTATCTACACTATTTGATTAGCTGACTTATAGCGTCAAAGATTTTACGTTTGAGACAAATAATAATACAGCAATTAATTTTAGAAGACAGGTTTTACGATTACACCTATGTTACGTAGAAACGTTATTTGCAACTATCTGGATTTTTTTGTCACTACAAAAATGTCTACTATTTTTCAAGATGTTGGTGATAAGAGTAGTTTAAAAATATTGTCTTAGTGACAGGAGAGAAATAAAAAGATGGTGGTTTTTTTTAATTAAGGGGAGGACGGAGTTAGGTAATTTAATTCGATCACTTAACTTCTGTAAACTCTAAACTAACCTGATATTATTGTATAGGTACAGAAAATGTTTACTGTGATCTATTAACTAGTATTTTATTTCAGATTTTGTAAACGTTTTTTTTCATAGTGGAACACTTACTTTTAATCATATTCAAATTTATTAGTAGGCTTTAACAAATACCGTCAAACACAAAAGCCCCCAGTGGTACAGCGGTATGTCTGCAGACTTACAACGCTAGAATCCGGTTTTCGATACCCGTAGTTGGCAGAGCACAGATAACCCATTGTGTAGCTCTGTGCTTAATTATAAACAAAAATAAGCACATAAATTACATTTTATTATAACTGATATCTTAACTTACGAAAATATTAGTCGAGAAATAAACACTTGTGATCGTTTAGTTGTCAGACACTTGCCCAAGTAATTCAATACTAAGTTTAGTTGTCAGACACTTGCCCAAGTAATTCAATACTAAGTTTAGTTGTCAGACACTTGTCCATGTAATTCAATACTAAGTTTAGTTGTCAGACACTTGCCCAAGTAATTCAATATTAAGTTTAGTTGTCAGACACTTGCCCAAGTAATTCAATACTAAGTTTAGTTGTCAGAC
>NW_013669571.1:72851-81703 GCF_000517525.1 Limulus polyphemus | reverse complement strand
TAATTCAATACTAAGTTTAGTTGTCAGACACTTGTCCAAGTAATTCAATACTAAGTTTAGTTGTCACACACTTGCCCAAATAATTCAATACTAATTTGTTTTTTTCAATTTGTTGATAATAATTTGGAAATTTTGCATATCCACTACGATTTACTTGTAACTTATTTACTATAAACACATCTAATAACACACATTGGTTGATAAAACTAATGACCAACAAAATAATTTAGTGCTTCTAACTTGAAGTTAGCAATTAATTACAAAAGTTATAAAAAAAATTATCTAATGAGATTGACTGGGCCAGTGAAATGCATTTGCTCGTAACATTATAAGGAAGAACATTATTAAATGATAATTTTAATGTAGGGAAAAGTTCTAATAATGTCACTTAATCATTCATTAATCTCAGTTATGAGCAGTAAACAACAATTACATCCAGGACATGAGCAGGCAGCTTTAATTACATAAAGTTAACAAATGTTATTTTCTAACCCATCGTTTATATTTCAACGTACTATATATATATATATATATACATCTCTTCTCCAAACCTACCTCATTCTGACAGCAGTAGTATTAAAATAGTTAAATTAATTCTGATTCTTACCTTTGCTGAGGTACAACAGACATATTATCATTATTTGAAAAATCACTTTATGAATGTTTTCTACTTAAAAAATGAAGAATCTAAACGTTGTTAGTTAACCATATTAAACCAAAAAAAAAAAAACGTTCAACATCAGAAATTGTAAGTAAATGATAAATCCAGATGTTTATGCAGGAACTAGTCACTGTTAATCTAAATTCAATGACGTATTTAATGAATTTAAATTAAGTAACGTTTCGGTTTGGTTTGTTTGTCTGTTTGTAGTTAAGCACAAAGGCTAGTTTGGATTATTCCGAATATTTGTGCAAAACTACACAAGCACTAGTTGTCCCTAATTTTGAACTAATTGACTAGTCGCCAACTCTTGAGTTACTCGAAATTAATAGTGGGACTTAATTGTC
This sequence comes from Limulus polyphemus, assembly GCF_000517525.1. Lineage (NCBI taxonomy): Eukaryota > Metazoa > Arthropoda > Merostomata > Xiphosura > Limulidae > Limulus > Limulus polyphemus. The sequence continues at coordinate 80,695 of NW_013669571.1, read as the reverse complement.
ACTCTTATAACACACCCACGACCCTAAAGTGTGGAGATCGATACTTTACTTTTTGTTGTGTGTTTTGAATTTCGCGCAAAACTACACGAAGGCTGTCTGCGCTAGCCGTCCCTAATTTAGCAGTGTAAGACTAGAGGGAAGGCAGCTAGTCATCACCACCCACCGCCAACTCTTGGGCTACTCTTTTACCAACGGATAGTGGGATTGACCGTCACATTATAACGCCCCCACGGCTGATAGGGCGAGCATAATTGGTGTGACAGGGATTCAAACCCGCGAACCTCAGATTGCGTTACTTTTTGTTGGCAGCAAAAGTACGCGAATCATTGGACAAATAATCCAGCAATCTTATTACTGGAAGTGATGCACTGAATCTATTGTAAACAGCTACAAAACACATAATAATCTGAGGTTTTAAGACGTCCGTGTTTCTGGTTGATCTTCAGCATGTTGTAAAATATTTCATGAAATGTTTTCTAAAGAGCGAAAGCGTTCTGAATACTTTATTTAAAAACCTCATCAATTTACAAACATGAAATTTGCAATTCATAAACTAAACTAAAAACAATGAACATAATGGCTGTAATGTGTTAAAATATAGTTTTAGTTTTTAGTTCACAAAGTCGTTTCATCTTTTAACTTTCGGTAAATTTTGATTTCACTATGATTTTATTAAAGCCAGATATTTGATTGAGCTCCAAAATTTTTAATATATTTAAGAACATGAATAACAACATTGCTCGAAGTTCCAACTACTTTCAAGAAATACTTGGCTCCTTTCTGGGGGAAGGGGGAGTTATTAGTTAGTGCTAAGGTTTCCAACAAATAAAACTACAGTTCAACTGACTGGCAGGCACCGTGTTAATGATGAGTGAATTCGCCTACGATCAACCCCCTTTGATACTAAATATAAATGTGAAGAAAAGTGAAGATATTTCTAAACTGTAGCGGAGTGTGAAGGGTGAGGGGGAGTGGTATGGTAGTCAAGGTAGAAAACCAACAGTGAAATAAATGCATTTAGGAGAACGTGACGATGTACCACTGCTGTCTAGGAAAATTAAAAAACAAACACAGACATAACCCAATCGATCATCTTTATCCATCGCGCTCATGCTTTTGATAGTTTTCTTGCTTACGGTTGTCAGAATTTTGATGGATAAGAATTTTTACTTTTGAAGGTTGTTCTTCTAGTAACTTTCTCTGTGAAAGAACAACATCAAACATTATTTTCGACAGTGCTAATGCAATGAAGTTTCAAATAAAACAAAATGTAAATCATTTCCCAAGAAATCATGTAAAATATTTTTTTAAAGAAATGAATTTTACTAGTTCAATTTTATTTTCATTTTGTATTTTTTGGTTTAAAATGTTCAAAGTCCAAGCACCCATATCCTAACATCTTTGAATTTAACAACAAGTTTTAGTTTATCAAGTTCCAAACATTTTGAAATGTTCTAAAATAAATCAATGAGTGATTAAAGGTACTTTTACGTAGAATATTGATTTTACGAGGAATTATATATTTAATGATTCCAAAGCTAAAATTTGATTATATTTCGTTTACCAAAATGCCAATATCTTCTATATCTATATATATACTTCTAATATTTCTGTTAATAACTTTAATCTATATCCTATATATACTTCTAATATTTCTGTTAATAACTTTAATCTATACCTATATATACTTCTAATATTTCTGTTAATAACTTTAATCTTCAGATAACTCCTTCACGAAGATTTGATTTTGCATTTAACTCAATAACATTTAAAATATAAAATAATAATAGTGATGTTAAATTTATATCAAGATCTTATTTATACTATTAAGTTTTAAGCATGTCCTTTTTTTTACTTTCATGAATTTATACAAGATAGAAATAGACATTTCTTCTAAAAGTTCTATCTAAGTTTCAAGTTAGAAATCTATATCATCATACACAAAATATTATGTGATTCCTACATAACCGACTGCGCTGTAACAAAGTAACACGGGTGATCGTACTTTTACCTTCTATCTCTTAGGTCTGCTAAATAAAAACAATTCAAATAACAAAAGCCAGTGCCAAACTAAACACGTGGTCGAAAATATCTAACAAGAATATCATTCGTGGTTAATATTTTTACAGATGTAATTGAGCTCATGACCATTCTTTGTATGGTGAGAAGTTCTATTTTTTACTGACGGTATATATATATATATATCTAACCTATATATAAAGCCGCTGTGTGTGTCACGTCACGTCACGCTTGACTTCTCGAAATAAGAAGAGCCACAAAAGCCTAAATGCATTCATCCAGATAGAATAGTTTGATTACTGTCTGACCATTATGATTTTAGTGGGCAGACCACTGATAGCCCATTGTGTAGATATATACATTCAATTTCTAAGCAACTGTATAAGATTCTGAATACTTCACCCTTAAATTAGTGATTTAGTTGGTTTCTATTATAAAAACATTATTCAAACGAAAATACAAACTGTAGTACACAGCTAATAAACATGAAACCCTAAATATTTATTAAACTTATTACTTTTTTTAATTTTCAGTGCTGACTGAAGGATACAAACCGTTATTTAATGAAGATGACAAACAACTTGTTTGTTTCTTTTTTGAATTTCGGGCAAAGCTACACGAGGGCTATCTGCGCTAGCCATCCCTAATTTAGAAGTTTAAGACTAGAGGGAAGACAGCTAGTCATCACCACCTACCGCCAACTCTTGGGCTACTCTTTTTCCAACGAATAGTGAGATTGACCGTCACTTTATAACGCTCCCATGGCTGAAAGAGCGAGCAAGTTTGGTGTGACGGGGATTTGAACCCGCAATCCTGATTGCGAGTCGAGTGCCTTAACCACCTGGCCATGCCGGGCCGACAAACAACTTCAGAAGAAAAACAAAAACTTGTACCCGACGTTTCAGCTTACGCTTTTTAAATGACAGTAAGCGAAAACAAAATAGAGCTACAACAATATAACAAGCTACAAAATACAGCTACAACAATATAACAAGCCACAAAATACGGCTACAACAATATAACGGAAAGGTGTACGTGATACGGGTATAGTTTTGAGTCGTTGATAATAAAAATTGAGGAAATGATAATAATAAGTATTGGATTCATCTATATATGTGGCCGAACACTGTGTGCATGTAAGTTCATAGACAGTGTTTTTAAGTGTTGGATTCACCTATATATGTGGCCGAACACTGTGTGCATGTAAGTTCATAGACAGTGTTTTTAAGTGTTGGATTCACCTATATATGTGGCCGAACACTGTGTGCATGTAAGTTCATAGACAGTGTTTTTAAGTGTTGGATTCATCTATATATGTGGCCGAACACTGTGTACATGTAAGTTCACAGACAGTGTTTTTAAGTGTTGGATTCACCTATATATGTGGCCGAACACTGTGTACATGTAAATTCCTAGACAGTGTTTTTAAGTGTTGGATTCACCTATATATGTGGCCGAACACTGTGTACATGTAAATTCCTAGACAGTGTTTTTAAGTGTTGGATTCACTTATATATCTGGCCGAACACTGTGTGCATGTAAGTTCGTAGACAGTGATTTTAAGTGTTGGAGTCACCTATATATGTGGCCGACGATGGATCAGAGGGATACCACGATCACGATCACGATAGGAACATTCGCAGTTCGGATTTCACTGACTAAAGAAGTGCTTTCTCGCCTGTCCGCATTTAGATTTTTACATTGTGTTCAAACAGTCCTTGTCAGGACTAGGTGTCTGATTGTAAAGATTTGATATACTGTTTTCGTCTATCTACCTACAATCTAAATCTACTCCACGTATAGCCAGTATCAAGGCTAAGAACCTGATGTGTTCTCACTAGAGCTGCTCACCCACCATGAGTGCTAGCCGCACTAACAAGAAAAGGAAGAAAGACCGTCCAAACACACGTTCCTGGAGTCAACCACTCTCTGACTCAGAGCAATACAATATGTTAGCCTCTACCAGTGCCGCCATTAGTCTTCCTCATCCTCTATTTATATCATCACTGCTGCCTCACAAATATCACCCAAATCCAGCATATCTCGTCACTTCCCAGCCCCTGAAACCCTGGAGAACAACGTCCCTACACAAGCCTCGTCGCACCCACCCACCATCATAATCGAAGGAATCCCTGCCCCCCCTCAGATAACCTCAAGTTGCCGCTGAACTTCGCCGTATTTACCCGAACATTAGTTTCAACAATGTCCGTCGACTTCCCCGAGGAGGCGTAGTCGTCAAGTGCACATATCCTAAGGACTACTTCACTCTCTTGAAACCATGGCCCACGGACGATTTAAACAGTTGCCCCATCAAGCCCCATGTTCCTACTGACAACGAGCTCAGAAAGACCTTAATCATCCGAGGAATTCCACTTGACACTACAGACCATGAGATTGACGTGGAACTCCGCTACAGAGAAGTGAAGTTTCTCAACTTATTCCGCATCAGATCTTCCAAAACCCATGAACTAACACCACTCATCCGAATCACGCTATCGGACACCAAGCAAGCCTCTCAACTCCTCCAAGACGGCATCACACTTTGGTTCAGAAAACTTAAAGTTGAAGAGACAAACTTCTCGAGCCCCCCAGTCCTCCAGTGTTTCAATAGCCAAAGATTCGGCCACACCAGAACTGCCTGCACCGTCAAACCCTGTTGTGTAAGATGTTCCGGCAAACATCAAGTCAGCGATTGCCTGAAAGAAAGAACCGAGACCAAATGTAGCAACTGTGGAGGTCAACATGCAGCCTGCTACCGTGGATGCCCTAAATTCCAGTTCGTCGCAGGTATCAGAGCTAAGCTGTTCTCACGTACACCCGGTTTTCCCGCACCTCTCACGAATAAACATTTCCCACCCCTACCTCAACGTCCCAAATTCAATACCAGTGTCCCTGACCAACCTAGACCACAGACTCCCCTCACCTTCGCCTCAGTTACCAAACATCCAGTTCAACCAACTCAAGAACTACATCCACCTTCAACTAACTGACATGTTCTCCGCCCAGGTGGCCTCATCGTCGATGTAGTGTTTGCAGCTGCCAACCCAGCAGACGATCAGGCTACATTCCTGCACAACGTGTCCCAAGCAGCCCATCACCATCTCAAGGTTCGAGGAATTACTCCAGAATCCATCAATGAACATATCTCATATAGGTGCCCTGATTATCGTTCATAGGTAAGTCACTAAACTATTTGACTTTATTGCATGTTAATATACAAGGCGGTCTCAACTATAAGAAATATGAACTACTAGATCTAAGTAACAAATTAAACGCTTCAGTAATAACTATTAATGAAAGTTTACTAAATAGTATCTCTAACTTCCGCCTTCCTAATTATAAAATCATTTCTAAACCTAAAAGTACACACACCAGAGGTATTGCTATATTATACGATCATACTCTCGACTTAACTCTAATCAACCACAACACTACTACTTAATACGAGCACATTTTCTGTAAAATCAAAACTCCGTCCCTACCCGATTTCACACTCCTAGCAATTTACATATCACCCCATACAACCCCTCACATTACATTTCTAAATACAATCATGTCAAACTTTAACAATGTCATAATCCTCGGAGACCTCAATGCTTCGCACCCCTTACTTCAAGGTTACACAACAAACACTTCCGGTCGGATTATCGCTAACTTCACAAGAACACATAACTTAACCATTATTAATGACAACTCCCCTACCCACACACACCACAACGGAACACAAAGCATCATCGACCTTGCCATAGTCCCACCAGCAATAGTACACCTAACAAGTAATTTTAAAGTACACGAAAATATCGGACGAGACCATAATCCTCTTTCATTTAAAATCAGTAACCCGAATTGGTCAATACCTAGCAGTCAAGTCCAACACCACTCAAACATCCCCAATTTGAAGAAAGTTAACTGGACCATATTCAATCAACATTTAGACAACAATTTACCCGACCCCATAACGTATGCTAACTCCGAACAGGATATCGAACTTTACTACCAAAATATCACACAAGCCATAAGCAAAACTATAGACAAGTTAGTTCCGAAAAACTACACTAAAACCACGCCCAACCACTGGTCATTAACTCCCGAAACACACAAACTCATAATATCTAGACGCAAGCTCCGTAAAGAATTCATCAACACCAGAAATTCCGCCACAAAAACCCAAATCAATGCAGTCAAAAACAAAATAGAAAAACTCATTAAAATTAAACAACGCGACAATTGGAATAACTTTTGCAACAAGCTCGATAACCTAAAACCGGACCCTTCTACCTTTTGGAAAACTTTTAAAAGCATATGCCGAGAAAATAGTGAAACTGGCAACATATCATATAACAACCTAACAGCCTCTACTGATAAACAAAAAACGGAACTTTTTGGGCACTATTTCGAGAAAACATTTGTTACCCCACAGGACGCCAGATTCAGTAGTAAACACCAGGACAAGATCAACACCTTTATCAATACTAACACCGCATCCTTTTCCACCTCTTTCCCGGGCAACACACTCCGAGTTCACCTCAAGATATATCTACCCCTATAACCATACCTGAAGTTAAAATTCACCTGAAAAATCTCAAAAATAAAGCTCCCGGCGCTGACAAAATCCCCAACGTAGTTCTAAAAAACGCATCCCCCAAACTTCTGACACATCTCACTAACTTATACAATCTATCACTTTTCTCGGGTTATCTCCCCAATGCATGGAAGTCAGCTCTCATCACGGTTAGCCCCAAAAAAGGCACCCAATCAATAAATCCAAGTGATTTCAGACACATAAGTTTAATTAACCGCACTGGCAAACTTCTAGAGAAAATTATAACGAGAAGGTTATTATGGATGCTAGAAAACAACAACACATTATCACATATCCAGAACGCGGGACGCAAAAACAGACAGACTGCTGACCACCTCGTTCGACTAATTGAAACCACCTTTACAGGCTACTATTGCGACATTCTTAGACGTACAAAAAGCTTCTGACACTGTCTGGCACAACGGGCTTGATTAAAATTAATAAAACACAAAATATCCACGACATTCACAAAATGGATCTCCAGCTTCTTACTCAATAGATCGGCGAAAGTCAAAATCAACACAACCCTTCACGTTTAACGCAGGGGTCTGTGTTAAACCCTCTGCTGTATACACTCTTCGTTAACGACCTGCCGCAGCCAACCACGCCCCTCACGCACGCCTCACAATATGCCGACGATATAGCCCTATGAAGTACCTCCTGGGACCCTCCACTAGCGGCAAAGAAAGTACAAACATCCCTTGACAAAATCACACAGTGGTGCAACAAGTGGAGAATAATACTTAATCCTACCAAAACCCAGGCAATAATACTCTACCGTAGGTTAAACAAAAGACTCAAGCGTGTCAAGCTAGCCAAATTAAACCTATACAATAACCCAATTTCATTCACTAAATCCGCCAAATTCCTAGTTATAACCATAAACACTAAATTAACTTGGCATAAGCATTTTAAATAAATTTGCAAGAAAATCAAAACAAGAATAGCTTACCTCCTGCAAAATCAGTCACCACGCCCACGGATGTAGACCACAAATAATCATGTACATTTACAAAACATTTATTAGACCATTATTAGATTACGGTACAATGATCACATGTAACATGAATAATAACCAACAGCAGATTTTACAAAAACTGCAAAACAAAGTAATACGTCTCACTTACAGACTCCCTCAATACACATACGCATGTTACGTTGAAAAACACACATCACTACATACTATACAAGACCGCATTTCTAAGATCGCCGCCAAATATTACACAAAAGCCACCCATCGAAA
>NW_013669571.1:65855-71851 GCF_000517525.1 Limulus polyphemus | reverse complement strand
ACTTCCCATATAACATGATACACAATACCACAAATACCTATCCTCATATAACATGATACACAATACCACAAATACCTATCCCCATATAACATGATACACAATACCACAAATACCACTTCCTATATAACATGATACACAATACCACAAATACCAATTCCCATATAACATGATACACAATACCACAAATACCTATCCCCATATAACATGATACACAATACCACAAATACCTATCCCCATATAACATGATACACAATACCACAAATACCTATCCCCATATAACATGATACACAATACCACAAATACCTATCCCCATATAACATGATACACAATACCACAAATACCTATCCCCATATAACATGATACACAATACCACAAATACCTATCCCCATATAACATGATACACAACACCACTACCACACCTCCATGATCAACAGAAATACTTATAACATATTATATTCTTTGCCTAATCAATACATTGTTCAGTATCTTTCCAGGTCCCCAACACGTCACTAGATCTTCACCTGGGCACTAGTCGGGCTTCTATTTTGTCCCGACTAGTGAAAGTGGGTTTTCTCGGGTACTCCCGTTTCCTCCACATCAAATTCTTTGGCATAGGATCTATAGATCCCAGCCTTGGCACTTGGATCCACCTATCCCCGCCAGGCCCTGTAAAGGCTCGTTTGCTTCATTTTATTTCGATAACTTGTCAAAATCAGCTGCCGACTTGCTCCTTCTTCAAAGATCAACCGGCATCTGCCACGCCTTGGACTTGCCTTCACTACTGCCTACTTTCCTCACCTTCATACGTATATGTATGTGTATATTTTGTAATTAATTAATTAACTAATTATTATATTGGTTAATTTATTAATTATTACAATTACCCCTTCGCCCATACGGCTCATTATTCCGCTGACCATTAATTGAAATATAACCTTATGCCACGAGCAGGGTGAAGGAGGATTGTTTAATCTTCGATCACCCTTGATTAGTAATTATTTCTTAGGAGATAATTATTTTCAAATCAAAATAACTGCCAAGAACATCAACAACAACATATATGTGGCCGAACACTGTGTACATGTAAATTCATAGACAGTGTTTTTTCTCTTTTTGTACTTACTTGTATTGTCGTTATTAAAGGCTGAACGGGTGAGTATATTCTTCAGTTTTCTATCAGATTTTTGTATAATTTTGATATTCAAACTAGATCTTCTCCTCACTTGACTAAGGCGAGTAGTTAAAGGTTCAACCACGAAGGGTATAATCCATGAAACAGTGTCTTTTTTTTATGTCGTTTGTTAATATCTTGCGAGTCAAAACTGTGAAATGTCTTAGTAATGTAACTATACGGGTAACCATTAGACAACAGTAGCTTTGTAAGTTTGATCCTGGCTTGCTTCTTACCGTCCATGTGTTGCAGATTTTCTCAATACTATTAAGTTGACCGATAATGACACCTCGTTTGGTAGCTGGTGGATGGTGTGAGTTATAATGTAGAATAATAGGTTTAACATGTGGTTTAGAATATACGGAAGTAACAAGTATCAAGAAAGGGTATAGATTTCTGGACATTATCTGTATGAGTAAGTGTGAGCATTATGTCGGAGTGTTGATTATTAACAAATTCAACTAATTCCGAAAGAGAAAATGCCCCTCACTGGCACAGCGGTATGTCTGCGGACTTACAACGCTAGAATCCGGGTTTCGATACCCGTGGTGGCCAGAGAACAGATAGCCCATTGTGTAGCTTTGTGCTTAATTACAAACAAACAAACAACCAAAAGAGAAGGGACTCCATGATTCCATATACCGAAAACGTCGTCAATATATGTGTACCATCTAGTTCGTTCAAGATTAGTTTCGAAAGTCCAGAAAATGTCGTCAATATATGTGTACCATCTAGTTAGTTCAAGATTAGTTTCGAAAGTCCAGAAAATGTCGTCAATATATGTGTACCATCTAGTTAGTTCAAGATTAGTTTCGAAAGTCCAGAAAATGTCGTCAATATATATGTACCATCTAGTTCATTCAAGATTAGTTTCGAAAGTCCATGAGTAAAAGCGGATGATTCAAATAAATGAATAAAAATAAAGGCCACAACGAATGGAATATTATTACCCATAGAGTTGGATCAGATTTGAAGTAACATTTGTTGAGAATAAGTCTGATAATTTTCAATGACTTTTGTAGGAATATCAATGGTAGTATAACAGCTGGTTGATCTAAGAAGATTCATAACCGAGCTTATACTTTCTTCTATTGGAATGGAAGGATACATAGAAACGACATCAAGAGTAAAGAGGATAGTGTTCGAATTTATCTGTAAATCATCTCTACACAAACTGTTGAGAAAGTCATCGGTGTTATTAAGGTGTGAAGAGAATTTGTTGAGGAGAGGGTGAAGTAACTTTTCAAGCAGCCATGATACAGACGCTAAAGGAGAGTTGCATAGGGAAACTATGGATCTTAGGGGTTTATGATCTTTGGGTAATCCATACAATTCAGGGCTTTTACTTTTAAATTGCCCCAAAATGTCTTTAACATTTCTTTCCAGTTCTTATGTAGGGTCTTTATTAAGTGGTTCGTAACATAGACGTATCATCGATATGTACCTTAATTTTTTCTATGTTGCTGGATGTATTCATTACAATAAAACCTTTACATTATCACTCACTTTAACAATTACTTGGTCGTTGATGGCTAACCAGTCGTTTTTTGAAATATTAGATTTTCCATGATAATTTCTAAAACTATTTAAAATCCTGCTTCTCGATACTCACTTCTGTAGTAGAGCAGGCTCTGGGAGGTATGTGTTTTGGAAGGTCGAAAAGTACAGGAGTAAGGATTAAATTGTGATTCATCCATATTGTTATTAGAGTTAGATATGTTTATATCGGAAGAAGAGTGTTTTTTGAACTCTTAATTTGATGAAAAGCTGAACGAATATAAAGATTAACCTCTCGGTAAGTTGACCCGAAATAACAAAGTTCAGAACTTTAGAGAGGATGGGAATGGAGTCCTTTGTAAGTTTCACATTGTCTAGAACCTCAGTCCTATTGTTCAAATCATGGTTATCAGAATTACACGTGGACCGGAGTTTTTTTTTTTCAGTCGTGTGAACTACTTTATTAAATTTCTTTTCTAGTCTAGTGCTTCTATCTTCACACTCTTTCAACTTGATTTGGTTAGCAATGGTATATGTCCATTGACGGAGACTATGTTCTTGACACTCATCCAAGATATCCTGACTAGACTTAATTAAGGTGACGTGTTTGGATTTCTTAGTGTACATGGAATTTATAACATCACGAACAATTCCATATAATTGATTTGATTACTGATTACTTGCAGGGGCAGATACATACCGGTTTATGGTCAGCTTGAAACAAAGAACGTTTTTAAAAAACTGGTAAAATTTGGACATTCATTTATCACAAATAATATTTTAAAATGTGTAGTTATCACAACTGGGAGGTCTCCTAGTGTAAACAGAAACAACTAAAGATGGCGAAGTGTAAAAAACGTGATTCGTTTGTAGGATTGAAATAAAATAACAATATTTACAGTGTTCGATATCTTTATTGCATCAACCAATTTTTTCACACTTTCCTTCCGAATCATCCCTGTTTTGAAGCCCTAATGCATGTAGGTGAAAATTCACTACAATCTAATTATTACGTCAGCCACTTTATAGACTGTCTGAGTATTGCATCAGTCGTTTTTTGGCTATAAATAGAGGTTCTTACTGAGAGTCAGTTTAGAAGCCTAAAGTGTTTGTGACGTTACCATGGTCAACGGTTACTAGTTAACTCCACGGATAAAAAAGCAGTCATTGTTTCTTTTAGCAAAGAGGAACTTTCTACAAGACAGATTGTCAGAAGAATTAAATTTAACCAGGCTAGTGTGAGTTGCTGCAAGCAAACATATGGAGACAGACTGTGTGGAGTGGAGAAAGGGAAGGAGTAGGAAGAAAGCTTCCACAGCAGCTGACGAGTGTGTTCTGAAACACACGAACCTGTAGAATCGTAGACTGTTGTTCACAGATCTCAAGAGAGCATGGCAGGAATCTTCAGAGGCCACTGTGACCCCGGGCAACAGCCGGTATCGACCTGTGTTCAGCTGGTCCTCTAGTATTAAGATGGTTTTCTAGCAAAACGGCCAAGAAAGAAACTTCTCCTTACCAACAAGATGAAACTGAACTGGGTAACAGAGCATGTTGACTGGACAGAACCAATGTGGAGCAAAGTGATCTTCTTAGCTCAATCAAAGTTCAATTTGCACTGTTCTGGTGGGAAGCATTTTGTATGATGTCGAAAAGAGTTTCATCCAGTGTATTTGAATGAAACTGTAAAGCATTCGCAGGGACATGTGATATGGGGATGTATCTCTGGTCATGGGGTGGGACGTCTGCATTTTGTGAAAGACAATGTTAATTCCAACAAGTATATCGAGATCCTAGAGTTACAGTTAAAGCTAACAATTCGGGATCACTTCAGTGGAACTGACCAGTGTACATTCCAAGATGACTCTGCTATATGCCACAAAGCTAAAAAGGTTGGTAATATTCATGTACTATATGTAGTAAACGTGAAATTAAGAGGACGTTTCACTCAACGGGTATTGAAAAAACATTTTGGCTTTTATATCATTGCTTCGAAGGTGGAGGATCAAAACACTACACTGGCCTGGCAACAACCCAGATCTCAACCCTATTGAAAACTACTGGAAGGCAATGGGTAACAAAGTGCAAGAGGAGAAACCGAGAAGCGCCTTGGAACTGCAGGAAGCACTAATCCGTGTGGTATCATGAACTCACCTCTCCCTACATTCAGTCCCTCATGTACTCTATGTCACGGCGATGTCAAGCAGTTATCAAGGGCAGAAGGGGCACAATTAAATATTAAACAAGAAACAGACTCCGTGACCACTTTTTATGAATTACATTAGTGACGTTATCTGTAAATCTAGGTTTTATTATTCAGAGACAATTGTAGTATTTACCAAGTATTTGTTGATCATCTGCTGTAACATGTTTGCCACAGTTAGTTTGTTAATAAAGATACATATATGTGTTTGGATGGCTTACAACACACACTAGTTCTGACACTTCCACAATGCACAATCCTGTAAATTATTACAGAAACCAAAAAATTTGAGAAAAAAAAATTGGGGGAAGCAAACATTTTTCCACCACTGTTTTTTTTTTGGTTTATTTCACTAGATGTAGTTTTTGAACTGCTAAAGTATGGAAAAATATAATATTTAATGAACTTGATCGTATTGAATGTTAACGAATGACTCGTCATGAATTAGACCGAGAAATGAAAATAATTCAATATGTATTTTAGTTATTAATATACAGTAATAATTCAGTATGTATATTAGTTATTAATATACAGCAATAATTCAATATGTATTTATAGATTAATACACAGTAATAATTCAGTATTTATTTATAATTTAATATGCAGTACTAATTCAATATGTATTTAGAGATTAATATGCAGTAATAATTAAATATGTATCTTAGTTATTAATATACAGCAATAATTCAACATGCATTTATAGATTAATATACAGTACTAATTCAATATGTATATTAGTTATTAATATACAGTACTAATTCAATATGTATATTAGTTATTAATATACAGTAATAATTCAATATGTATTTATAAATTATTATGCAGTAATAATTGAATGTGTATTTTAGTTATTAATATCCAGCAATAATTCAAGATGTATTTATAGATTAATATGCAGTAATAATTCAATGTGTATTTTAGTTATTAATATACAGTACTAATTCAATATGTATGTTAGTTATTAATATACAGCAATAATTCAGTATGTATTTTAGTTATTAATATACAGTACTAATTCAATATGTATATTAGTTATTAATGTACAGTACTAATTCAATATGTATTTTAGTTATTAATATACAGTAATAATTCAGTATGTATTTTAGTTATTAATATACAGTACTAATT
>NW_013669571.1:63307-65209 GCF_000517525.1 Limulus polyphemus | reverse complement strand
ACATCTATTTATAGACTAATATACAGTAATAATTCAATATGTATTTATAGATTAACATACAGTAATAATTCAATATGTATTTATAGATTAACATACAGCAATAATTCAAGATGTATTTATAGATTAATATGCAGTAATAATTCAATGTGTATTTTAGTTATTAATATACAGTACTAATTCAATATGTATGTTAGTTATTAATATACAGCAATAATTCAGTATGTATTTTAGTTATTAATATACAGTACTAATTCAATATGTATATTAGTTATTAATATACAGTAATAATTCAGTATGTGTTTTAGTTATTAATATACAGTAATAATTCATTTTGTATTTATAAATTAATATACAGTAATAATTCAATATGTATTTGTAGATTAATATACAGTAATAATTCAATATGTATTTATAGATTAATATGCAGTAATAATTCAACGTGTAGTTTAGTTATTAATATACAGTACTAATTCAATATGTATATTAGTTATTAATATACAGTACTAATTCAATCTGTATATTAGTTATTAATATACAGTAATAATTAAGTATGTATTTTGTTATTAATATACAATAATAATTCATTTTGTATTTATAAATTAATATACAGTAATAATTCAATATGTACTTATATACAGTTATAATTCAATATGTATTTATGGATTAATATACAGCAATAATTTTTTCCATTGTAAACCATTATTAAAAATAAATTGTAATATCATATACGCTGTGACATATTAATTTATGTACTGAGTAATATAAATTCGGGCTTCTCAAACATACATATATAATTACATAATTAAAATTTTCACTAATTTTAAAGTATGCAAAACTTGAAAGGTTGTCAACATTTTCATTCTTTGCCACAGTGTGAAGATGAAAAAAAAAAAAGATTCAAAAATGAAAAGATCCATTGTTTACTTAAAGCGTAGTGTTCTCCAGTTGTTTTTATGTAATAAGAATGACATTGGAATCATTTATTTGTAGGATAGGTACTGTTCTCTAGGCATTTACTTATCCTACCTAAAACAGTCTGGTCTTGACATTTTGAAGCATTTTGATTAACATAATGTACAATAATTTCCATGAAATTATAGAAAAAAATTATTAGAGTGTATGCATTCATTATTAATTTTATCTGTAATGATTTTACGTTTTGAGTAGCTTCTTGACCTTTATCAGAAGACTTTGAAGTAATAAAACAAGTAAAATTATTTCACACTGCGGCGAATTAGGACTGTAAAGAAAGAAACTCATACAGTAATACTGGTTACTTTTCCAACGAAGTTTCCAGTTTAAACGATAAACAAAAGTATGACCTTTGACAGATCCTTAAGTTCCAGACAATACCTTTAACTTTCCCAAACAGAATTCTATGGCAAGAAACGTTCATTTTGTGCAGATTAGCTGGTAGTGTATTCATGGTTATCCATTCTGCATATAGTGTTTGCTGTTTGGGAACTTTGCTGGGAAAGCTTGATAAACCGATCAAGCTGGATTTTAGCCACCATGAAATCCAAAGAACATCAAACTCAATCAGAATTCCATGCAGTTGTAGATGAAATTGTGCAGAAGATTTTAAGCTATGGAGAGAAAAACAGTCCAAGTTTGCCTGTCAGTGAATGATGCACACAACAAAACAGTGGAATAGAACAGAAAAAAGTTTAAATCTCTATCACAAAGACTGTTACAGTCTATAGAAAACTTTCTCAGATGTGGCAATGTGCTAACATTGACTAGGAGGTATGCTGGAAGTTACAATCATTATTAATCTCCCGAGTTGATGTTTGTGATGATTACATGGTGTTTAGTCAGTTCTGGCTGATGAAGTTACACTATAGAGCAGCATCCAGTAGTCTAACGTTATGTTGACACCAACAAAGAAAATTAGAGAAGAGT
>NW_013669571.1:57559-62431 GCF_000517525.1 Limulus polyphemus | reverse complement strand
ACACAGACAGAACACCTCTAGTGAATATTTAGAGGAATACACAGACAGAACACCTCTAGTGAATATTTAGAGGAATACACAGGCAGAACACCTCTAGTGAATATTTAGAGGATTACACAGGCAGAACACCTCTAGTGAATATTTAGAGGATTACACAGACAGAACACCTTTAGTGAATATTTAGAGGAATACACAGGCAGAACACCTTTAGTGAATATTTAGAGGAATACACAGACAGAACACCTCTAGTGAATATTTAGAGGAATACACAGACAGAACACCTCTAGTGAATATTTAGAGGAATACACAGACAGAACACCTCTAGTGAATATTTATAGGAATCTGTCCATTCCATTGTTAAGCCAAATAATTCAGGAGCTTATAAGCATGTTTCAAATGGGCCAAGATGTTTCAGCTGTACCTTAAGAAGTTCTTAACAGAGAATGTCGATGTTTTTAAAACAAAGACTGTCTATTCAGTCCAGTTCCACTAGATGCAGGAATTTAGCTATAGAATAATACGTTAAGAAGATATAAGGGAGTAATATATGTTTAATACAATGAAAGTAACAGAGATATATACAAGTTAATTTCAACATTCACAAGGTTTTACGACGTTAAATATCCAGTCTCGATACCCTCATAGGCAGAACACAGATAGCCCATTGTGTAGCTTAGCAACAACCAAATCAAAACCTAATCATTTACAAAGCTCTCGTCATTCAAGCAATAATCCCAGCAACCACGTATGAACATGAAATCAGTCGGTGGATTAAAACATACAATAGAAATAGTAAGACTCAATCACGACTCTTTGGATCATTCCTAAAAACATGGTTATTATGACTGAAACATTGATGTAGAGGCAGTTGTTACTGCACTTCCAGAAGACATCCCTGACGAACAGACATGATGAACATTCTCGTATCCAGTGTATTCATAGCAAAATAATCAGTTGTATAACGTTTTTTAATGTAGGAAATGGACTTATAAAACCTTGGAGAGACTATTTCGAAGGTAATTTACAGTTTCGTAATATTGTTATTTGTGTGTGCTTAAACAAAAAGAAATACATTTATTAAAAACATTTTCAATGAAGCAGATTTAATGTGTGAACTATAAATATTTAAGTGGTGTTCTAGTAGACCTTGCTGTGTCTTTTTTTTTTCTTTACGTTATAAGAAATTTTATTAATTAATTATAGAATATTTGGCTGTAAATCTGCCCTATCTTGTTTGTTTGATATGGATTTCGCGCAAAGCAACACAAGGGCTAGCCGTCCCTAATTTAGTAGTGTAAGACTAGAGGGAAGGCAGCTAGTCATCACCACCCACCACCAACTCTTGGGCTACTCTTTTACCAACGAATAGTGGAAATGACCGTGATATTATAACGCCCCACAACTGAACTGGCGAGCGTGTTTGGTGTGACGGGGATTGCGAGTCGAGCGCTCTAACCACATGGCCATGCCGGCCCGTAACTGGTATCTACAGACGATGTGAAAACGCGAAAATGTTCCTTCACGTCTATTCAACAACAACGTCGAATACGGGAAATAACAGAAGAAAATAAAATTTCAACAATACAATTTCCTAGTGTATCGTATTAGGTTAATAGAACGTTGCTTTTTTTGTCTTCAGATTTCACTGCCATACAAAAGGAAATTATTTGATATAGTTTTGAACCTATACGTTTTATGTAATGATAATGTCGTATTTACTGAAATGTCAAAGGAAGTGTTATAATATTATGAAAAACTTAAAGTTCGTGCAGAATAAATTAACTGTTCATTTATTCTCTATTGAATTCCGTAGCTGAAATTATTTCGAGTAGATTGTTATTTTTTGGGTTTTATTAAACATGAATGGTTTGAAAATTACGTTATTAAGATTCAACACATTTTCTATCCTCTTCAGCAGCGTTTCACTCATGTATAAGTTTGTTTTAGGAATAAAATGAATTTTACCATGTTTGTAAGGAAATTATAAAATTCCAAAGTTTGATATTTTAAACATTAGATGAATTGAAGTTAGTGTATTTTTATTTATTCATTTCAAGAAAAAGGTTTGGTTTGTTTTGAATTTCGCGCAAAGCTACACGAGTGCTATCTGCGCTAGCCGTCCCTAATTTAGTAGTGTAAGACTAGAAGGAAGACAGCTAGTCATCGCCACCCACCACCAACTCTTGGGCTACTCTTTTACCAACGAATAGTGGGATTGACCGTCACGTTATAACGCCCCACGGCTGAAAGGGCGAGCATGTCTGTTGTGACGGGGATTCGTATCCTCGACCCTCAGATGCGATTCGAGCACCCTAACCAACTGGCCATGCCAGGCCAAGAAAAAATAAAATAAAATAAAGAAACACATCTACACTTGTAAGAATGGTGGTAACTATAGTAACTAAGGATATGAAAACTCTTACGACAAAAAATTTAACTTTTATACAGTTAACAGGAACCACTGATGGCTAAAGTAATCCCGAAAACCTCGACTGCAGCCTTGACTACCCGAACGTTTATTATTGTTAAAGTCTTGTTCCAATCTGCTCTATATCTCCAGGAAAAATGGGAGAATCATTAATTACATGATTAACTGAACATAGTATAATATGGCCTTTCTACGGTTCCTTCTAAAACAAAGATTATCTTATTTCCTTCAACTATCGGATTTAACTTATAAGTAGCTTAACTCAATTTTTCAAATACATTTTTTATCATTAACTATCCTTCGGCACATTTATTCATTAATTAGCAGACTCTTTTACCTCATACAAATAAGAGAATTTACTGAAGGCTTTTAAAGCTTTAACCAGTCTCTTCGTATTTGATAATTCTTTCTGTACTTAATTAAACAACAAACCTGGTCATCGGACCTTTAACACCGCTTTGTTATAGGAATTTATATTTCTTACGTAAAATTATAGCCGCAAAAATTTATTGATCAAAGAAACCGTCAATTCATCAACTGCATAATAACGTTATCCTATACCAGCAGATCACCTTATCATGATACTTATAGCTGAAGATAGGGTAATGAAAATGTTCACATAAAAAAAAAAATATCTGACATTTTCTTGAATAATAAAATAGGTCTATGAATTTCTTCATGGATTTACGGATGATATATAAGTATATTGGTGAATTAATTAACAGATAAACAGATTTTCCAACTGTTTACCAAACAGAAGGCAATGTCCGCTTGTTATTCTCAGAAAATATTGTTTCACGTCTTCTCCCAAGTAAGAGCCCTCTGGTGGCTCATCGGTAAGTATAGAAAAGTATGATGCTAAAAATCAGGTTTCGATACCCGTAGTGGGCATAGCGCATATAGCTTTGCGCTTAACAACAGCTAAAGCAGTCAGAGAAAGGAAAATTCAAATCTTTATTAGGTAGTATTTCACGTTAGTGTTTCAGATTTTACATACCACGGTTATTCTTGTTTTGTGTAGATTTTTAACTTTATATAATTTAATATTTTAATGACATTTTGTTATACTGTACTTTTTCAAAATGCTATTGTTTCGCATGCTTTCCTGTTTGTCAGAAAGCTATCATAAATATTACCTAACATACATCATTTCTGCTTAACATTTGTTATCTAAAAATACACTATTTTTGTTTTAATATTTTATAATTAAATAAAGCTATATTTCACTATCCAAATAAACAACTTAGCAATATTTCTTATTACTCGACTTACTTGTACAAAGAACCACACATGAATGAAAAAGTAGCAATAGTTCTGATTACTCGACTTACTCGTACAAAGAACCACACATGAATGAAAAAGTAGCAATAGTTCTGATTACTCGACTTATTCATACAAAGAACCACACATGAATGAAAAAGTAGCAATAGTTCTGATTACTCAACTTACTCGTACAAAGAACCACACATGAATGAAAAAGTAGCAATAGTTCTCATTACTCGACTTATTCATACAAAGAACCACACATAATTAAAAACAACAACAACAAAAAAAAACAACAACAAAGATTTACGGCTTTAAAGCTTTTGTGTTTTGAGTTTATGGAAAACTGATGGTAGTGTGTACTGATTCGCCGATACTTCGTCATAGTTGGCATCTCGATAAATGATGCGTATGTTATTTTAAACAATTCAAATTCCGATCTGTAAACCAGTTATGATGAAATATTTAGCATGAAGGATCACAAACAAAAGTCTGGTAGATTCCAAAAGAATCAGAAAAAATTCATCTATTCGAAAGCGGTCGTTTATGAAATCTGATCTCTCTATATATTATATATTAGTTTTGATCAAAGTGTTTTCAATTTATCGTTTTTTAACAATTGCATTATGATAACATGGCACATCTAAGCACGAGAGATGAATTTAATAAGAATGTTTCCAAAGATCAAGGGATTCACGTGTGAAAGAGTAGCTGCAGAGAAATGTCTAGACAAGCACATCTGTAGAAACGCTCATGCCTCCTTTTTACCATCACGTAAAATATAAATAGGTGATAATAAGGAAAGTTGAGTCTAGCTTTGAATGACAATTTATCAAAGTAGAGTATTTTCTGTAATAGAGCTAGATTCCCTATGTCCTTAAATTAAAAACACAAGTGGAGTTTCAAATAAATGTCCAGGCTTTGCTGCAACAGTAAGACCATATAACATACACTATAAATAATGCACACATGATTCCAAGTTATTGTGAGATGACTAGTGCATCCCAAGTTAATTCATTGTGAGATGACTAGTGCACCCCCAAGTTAATTCATTGTGAGAAGACTAGTGCATACCCCAAGTTAATTCATTGTGAGATGACTAGTGCACCCCCCAAGTTAATTCATTGTGAGATGACTAGTGCACCCCAAGTTAATTCATTGTGAGATGACTAGTGCACCTC
>NW_013669571.1:52781-56938 GCF_000517525.1 Limulus polyphemus | reverse complement strand
TGAGAAGACTAGTGCATCCCCCAAGTTAATTCATTGTGAGATGACTAGTGCACCCCCAAGTTAATTCATTGTGAGAAGACTAGTGCATCCCCCAAGTTAATTCATTGTGAGATGACTAGTGCACCCCTAAGTTAATTTATTGTGAGATGACTTGTGCATCTCCTAAGTTAATTCATTGTGAGATGACTAGTGTATCCCCAAGTTAATTCAGTGTGAGATGACTAGTGCATCCCCCAAGTTAATTCATTGTGAGATGACTAGTGCACCCCTAAGTTAATTTATTGTGAGATGACTTGTGCATCTCCTAAGTTAATTCATTGTGAGATGACTAGTGTATCCCCAAGTTAATTCATTGTGAGAGGACTAGTGCATACCCCAAGTTAATTCATTGTGATATGACTAGTGTATCCCCCGAGTTAATTCAGTGTGAGATGACTAGTGCATCCCCCAAGTTAGTTCATTGTGAGATGACTAGTGCACCCCTAAGCTAATTTATTGCGAGATGACTAGTGCATCTCCCAAGTTAATTCATAATAAATTCAACAAATACGTCAAAATATTGTAGCAAACCTGCATATAGACAATTATTTATGCTCTTTGAGAAAAGTACAACGTTATTCTGCAGTGTTAGCAGCCGTATTTTTTGTTTGGCTTGACTTTTCACTTACACGATTAACATTGTTCATCTTTGACTCTGTAAAACGGAAATAATCTCTGGAAACAAAATTTAATAAAGGTCTACTTAAAAAAGAATGTTTACGACTATATATCTGGAGATATTTAATAGGATATTTTTCTTAAAGCTTTAAGAAACTTTTTTAAATCTCTAGCTGATATTTAGACACCATTCGATTATATAAAATATCATACCAATCCCTGAAGTTTCTAATATGTTCCTTTATTACCTGTTCTAGCATATTTGATTTTTACACACAGTTGTCTGAGTGTCTTAAACATTAAGTGAGGTTTTCAGAACTTAACTTGGGCAATAGATCTGTTTAATAAAATATTCTCCCTTCCTCCACACGTAACGTAATCTAATTATAGGTTCACCATTAGATATACATATTGTTTTGACGAGCTTTCAGAGCTGCACAGTAATCCAAGTACTGTTAGAAAAAACACCAAAGTGCATTAATACTTGCGTAGAAAAGCCCATTATGACATACAGTTGGAAAACAACGGAAAGCTCTAATCACAATATTTATCGTCTTGTACATAGAGTACCTGAGAACACAGACCAAGTACGTTGAAATACATAGTAGTTTTCTACAATAAATATTATCATGCTTGTAAATCGTAGTTTGCTAATTTTCTACCTTGAATTGAATCATATGATGTTCTTGGTCATATGATATATGCCACGTTATACCAGGTGTTTTTACAATGTCACTACTTCACATAATTTCTAAAACTTTGTTTGTTTGTTTGTTATGAATTTCGCGCAAAGCTACACGAGGGCTATCTCCTCTAGCCGTCCCTAATTTAGCAGTGTAAGACTAGAGGGAAGGCAACTAGTCATTACCACCCATCGCCAACTCTTGGGCTACTCTTTTACCAACGAGTAGTGGGATTGACCGTCACATTATTACGCACCCACGGCTGAAAGGGCGAGCATGTTTAGTGTGACGGGGATTCGAACCCGCGACCCACAGATTGCGAGTCGAGTGCCCTAACCACCTGGCCATGTCATCTCTTTACCTCGAATAGTGGGATTGAGTGTGAGATATTATAATGCTGAGTCGAGCATGTTCGCCACCAGGTTTTGATTCCATGAACGGTAGACTTAACTACCTTTTTTTAAAGGTTAACACACACACACACACATAATGTGCAATATACCCTAAGAATTCCGCAAGTATTGAGCACAAAATTTTAGGGTTATAAACTTTAGACATTATCATTGGGCCATCAGGGGACGTATATCGCGACACATTTATTTAATGAGTTTAGAAGAGTTTAAAAAAAAGATATTCGACGAAATAGCAGTTAAGAATACTGTATTAACTCACGTACATCTATTACTTATAAGACAAGACCACGTACGAACTTCCACGATAATGTAGAAATTAAGTGATCACGTCATACACGTACATGGAAGTATATGACTTAATGGAATAAAAACAAATACAGAAACGTTCATAGTAAATATTCCGGTTTACTAAGATCTGGAAATTTGAAAGGAAATGAGGATGGAAATGAGATATAAAGCGTATTTCCGTCTACGTACGTTCTATTGTATTTTATAAGCAAGACCTCAAGATATTTCTGCGGATATTTAGCTAAACGTTTTGAAAAGCACACGCCTGTTGCCTGACGGATACACATCTGAATATCCGCAGTTCAGCAGTTGGATGTGAGATTAAACCATGGAATTCTTGTATCTTAACAGTCAATAGTCCAATGACGTCATGCCAAGTTAGAGCGCCTCCAAGTGGGTAATTTTTTCTACGTGCCTAATTCAACATATTTGATAGGACATTATCTATTGCTTCACGATCTTAACGTCTTATTGAAAGAAACAAGTGCCAACAACACCATCGACTTTCAACTCCAGGAAGAAATAGTTTATCAACATGTCCAGGTATGTGAATTTAAAGAACAATTTTTCTAGTCGCGGAATAACACATCAAACATTGATGTTTTGGCTAGTCGAACAAGGACTCTTGATAGTATGTGGGTTTTTCTCTCCCAGGTTTAACATCTATGTTTGTTGACTGTTCCACACAGATGGCGTTGTGCTGCGTCAGATATAATAATGCAATTAATAAACGCGCTCCATGTGTATTGTGTTTGAGTCGTCCTATTCATCATAAGTAGCCTATACCTATATAAATACTTTGATTTATCCAAGCTATTAATTTTAATTGTAAATGCTAAAGTATATAACTTTTATGATTCTAAAGGCGGATTTTCTGCTCAATGATGTATTGAGGGTATTGAACCCAGCTATATGGTCTTTCTTGATTGTATACTGCCAGGAATTCCTTGAAAAAAATTATAAAGGTTACCAATTCACTAGCAAGAAATCCTATGCTAACTCCTCCTTAGAAGCAGTGGATGGAAACCCTGTTTCAGTGGGATTGGTTGAGAAATGGGACAAGATCCCAAAATTAGACGTCAGTTGAGTCATTTAAAAAATGCCCTTCAGATACAACCTCAATGTTATAAGGTCCATAGTTATTTAGCTACACTCAAATTGTGGTTAGTCTAACTCGATTAATTGTAACAAGTGCTACAAAGAACTCTTTACGTAACTAGAAAATATGAATTTTTTTAATCTCTGTTGTTCGTCTGGTTGAAGAATGGTTTTCTTAGATATATATGCATCTTATTATACTGAATCAAAATCATTATTGTAAATGAACACCACAGATACTTGTCGATTCTGATTGAAAATTTTATCAGTTTAGTTACTCATGTTTTACATTATTTATGTTAGGTATCTGCTCGTTTTTTAATTTCCGGTATGAATTCTTTCCGGGGAACTTCAGCGATACAAGTACTTTCTTAATTAAAACCAGTTTATTCTTTCTTGATACAAATTTTTAGTACACAGAATTTCTACAGTCACTTTAAACTTAACAACCTTTACAACACACGCTATAAATAACAGTGATTCAAACACTTTACTTACGGTGCCTACTGTTCGCTTGACTCAGTTATCTCTATCTTCAATCTATCTGCATATCTCCCTCTCGCTGGCTTTATTTGTCAGACTTATATACTAAAAAGGAGGGCGCCTGGCAAACATTCGGACATTCGCGGGGATCCTCGATAATTCATGATCCTTCTAGAAACTCCAGCGTGCATGCTCCTAGCGTCGCGTAACTTCCGTTGTCGTAACACTGCCCTTTCCTCAGTATTGTTCGTCCCGAACAATAGCCACTTACATTAAACCAATAGATAATTATGAATAACTTGATTAAATGTACAGAATTTACAAACACAAAATTAAAATACAACAGGACGTATCTTCTTACGTACTGGTCTCTGTCTCATTGGCTTCTGCTTCACGCGGGGTTCATCTGCTCCATCAGGAAATGTCCCATTATCGGTAACAGTCACATCAGTACTAGTAACTTTATTAACGGTTTCACTGTCTTCCTTCTCAAAACCGGGTAGAGTTTCTTCTTCGACAGTGGCTTTTTCAGGTG
>NW_013669571.1:48689-51852 GCF_000517525.1 Limulus polyphemus | reverse complement strand
TCACTTTGTTCCAACTGAAATGTCCTGGACCGTGATAACGCCAAAGCTTACCTCGCCGACCACATTTTATTCGGAAAGTCACGTCTGAGAGTCGATCCACTGTGTCATATGGGCATTCCCATGAAGAAGACAACTTAGGAGAATTCCCTTTGGTCTTCCTGGGATTATACAATCACACCTTGTCTCCTGGTACAAAACTGATTTCAGTAGATCTCTTATCATAAGATAACTTCATCGAATCAGCAGACGTTTTCAAGTTTGAACGCACTTGATGGTGAATATTATCCATCCTTTCAGATAACACTTTCACGAACTCTGGCACATTTTCAGGCAACTTTGGTAAGGTGGGCATCCTGTTATCAGGTCCACTGGCAACCGAAGTTCCCAATCAAACATCAGATTTGCTGGAGTGTATCCAGTGGCTTCATGCTCTGCTGTTCTTTAGGCCATCAATAGTGAAGGGAGTAAGACATCCCAGTCATCTTGGTGGCTATTACGAAACTTTGAAAATTCCTGTCCCAGTGTCCAATTGTACTTTTCTAGCATCCCATCAGACTTTGGGTGAAGTGACGTTGTTCTGGTCTTTTGTATACCAAACAACTTACAGCATTCATGGAACACAGCTGATTCAAAGTTAAGGCCTTGATCCGAATGCAGTTTGTATGGTATACCAAATCTGAAGAAGAAATCACTAATAGCCGAAGCTACAGTTACAGCATCCTGATTTGGTATTACATATGCCTCAGGCCACTTGGTGAAATAATCCATCACCACACAAATGTACTTGTTTCCAGCACGAGCTTGGGTGCCCTTTACCACAACATGTACTGCAGGTCCTGCATCATTCTTCCACATCTTTCCTCATACCTATCCAGTAAAATCTCTGCCTTAGGTGACTCAATGTCTTCTTAACTCCGAGATGTCCTCCTGTTAAACAATCATGGGATTGATGCAGCACAACTTCCCGTAACTTTCTCGGTATAACTCTTTGCTAGGTCGTCACTTTCCCATCTGCAGTTTCCCATTTCTGGACAAGAATACCATCTTTAAGCTTCAACTGGTTCCATTGTGCCCAGTAGTTCTTTATCACAGGGCTTAAGCTAGACACCTTCTCCCAAGCAGGGGGCAAAACACTTGCTTGTAGAAAATCAACCATCGGCTTCAAATCTTGGTCTTTTTCCTGCTCTGCTTTAATATCTATACTATACCTGGTTCCACTTCACCATCATCAGCTTCTTCAGTCACATTGACTTCAGCTTGATGACACCTGGTTAGTTCAACCTCTCTTTTAACACTTACTGGAATTTGGCCTTTGTTGTTCCCAAACATCATTTTATCGAAGTTAACTACAGACTTCCTCAGTAGTAAGTAGTCTAACCGTAATATGCATTGGTCTTCAATGTCAGCCATGTATACTTTGTGTTTGTCCTTCATGCCCATGAGCTCAATAGTTACCCACACTGGTCCCCACAACCTTGAATAATGTCCTGTTATACCACAAAGCTTCTGTATGGATTATGGTACTCCTTTGTGATCTAGCACCTCGATACTCACAAGGGTTTGCTGAGATGCAGAATCTAATACAAAGTTGCACTTTTGGCCTTCCAGCTTTCCTGTCACGTAGACACTATGTGTTCTTGCCATTTTACACTTAGTTGTTGGGACCTTCATGATAGGGGTTGGTGGGTGTCCCTCAACACCAACCACTACTGTCGAAGTACAAATTATTCTGCTTCAGAGAGGCAGTAGTCTGAATGGTTAATAATGTGCTTTTTAGAGTCACTCAACGAACCACCGAAACGTTTCTTAATAAGAATGTTTATGCTACGATCGTGTTTTGTTTTTGTCTGGTTTTCCATCCGTTCATCAATTTTGGAATTGTAGTGGCAAAAGCGAATCATGTCGAAAAATGAAAGAAATATTCTAATTTTTGACCACAGGTTAAAATTGTTTTTGGTTTTTCTCGATTTTGTCATTCAAAAAGGCACGTTCAATTGTTGGACTATGTCTCGCTCGGGATCCTGTAATACGATTACTAATAAATTTTGGTACGACTCGTTTTCGGATGCATGTCTTTAGAAAGACAGAAAAGTATGGTTATTTATGAATTCTCGTGCTACTGCGAATGTCGATCGTAGGTCGCACTTTACAAAGATTGCAGGGTGGAATTAAACAACATGTACCCACATCCATAAGTACTAAGAGTGTGAAAGTAAATAACTTACCATGTCTTACCTGTAAAAGAAAAGCTTTACCACCAAAATGTAAATCAGCGATTGGCCAGCATTTACTAGTGAACCCGACTTTTGCTGACAACTACACGGATAGCAGGTTTGAAATTATTGCAAACGGTCGATCCACCTTTCATCTCTATATTTTGGAAGCCACCTTTATTAGAACACATAAACCTATCCTTTGGCGCCAAAAAGAATTCCTAAACGATATACACATCCTTCTGTAGGTCATTTCGTGATAATAAAGAAAACATATAAACCTGAGTGCTATTTTGTACTACCAAATGATGGAGTTCAATAATAATGAATAAAACCTATAAACCTGAGTGCTATACTGTACTACCAAATGATGGAGTTCAATAATAATAAATAAAACCTATAAACATGAGTGCTATATTGTACTGCCAAATGATGGAGTTCAATAATAATAAATAAAACCTATAAACCTGAGTGCTATATTGTACTGCCAAATGATGGACTTCAATAATAATAAATAAAACCAATAAACCTGAGTGCTATACTGTACTACCAAATGATGGAGTTCAATAATAACAAATAAAACCTATAAACTATAAACCTGACTGATGTGTGACCATCTTGTGAGTCTGTTCAACAGATAAAAACTATGTATATCGAAGAAATCAAAGGAAAGCTGTAAAGTCAAGAATACTGAGTCAACATTTCATGGACACTGTGCATCTGTACTTAGTCAACACTTCATAGACACTGTGCATCTGTACTTAGTCAACATTTCATGAACACTGTGCATCTGTAATTAGTCAACATTTCATGGACACTGTGCATCTGTACTTAGTCAACACTTCATAGACACTGTGCATCTGTACTTTGTCAACATTTCATGGACACTGTGCATCTGTACTTAGTCAACACTTCATAGACACTGTGCATCTGTACTTAGCCAACACTTC
>NW_013669571.1:43892-47960 GCF_000517525.1 Limulus polyphemus | reverse complement strand
TAATAACGTATTTCTGCAACATCTGGCGCGAGATTTCGTTGGTTCACATTGATTTACCTTGTCACTACTACACGTAGATCAATCGGACCATTTTCTCAGAAGAAATTCTGCATGTCTATATCTTCTAAAAAACAAGAGCCTACCAAAGAAACCCATGTTTATATGTCATTGGAAATGTACACTGGTTTTTCATTATTGTTATCGTGTATTTGGTTTATTTCTTTCTGGCTCTGGGCTTAAATATTATCTGTTTTGTTTTTATACTTTTAGTTCTGGCGAATGCGGTTTTCTTGTCGCGTGTTTGTTCTTGGACTTTTTATTATTAATATCTTCTTATCAAAACAACCTTTCTACACAGATTTGAACTAACAATTAGCTTGATACACTTTGTGACTATTGTAATATGCCGACCGGACTAAGAGTATTCAAGTATGCATTGTCTTAAAATATAAAGGCAAAATTGTCATAATACATTGGTTCATCAGTCGTCTACCCTGTAATACAGACGGCCAAGAAGCAACTTGATGAATTAAAATTATATTCATCTATGTATAATTTAAATATACCAATTAATATAATTCAACCTATAACAATGTCCGTTCAAACCGTGTAAAGTTCTATTCACAACTTCAACATTACCAATTGTTCTCGTACTATTCAGAAAAATGCTTCAAAACGAAAACTTAAATAACAGTTATTTACTCGATTTCTTTCTTACTGTTTAAAACATTCCATCACTTGGGTTAAAGTAAAACCGCCATATAATTCACGTAGAATTATCAGAGTGAAAAAATCAAATATTTCAAAAACCTGTAGTAATTCAATCACATAATTATCATTTATATCAATCTTTTTCTGTATATGCAACTCGAACAGAATCCTTTTTTTCCCTACAATCAGTATTAGAAACAACGACCCCCCTTGAATTCACTCGAAGACAGTGAATTAGTTAAATCATAAGAAATCTCGTAAATTCTATAAAAAAACGTCGTACTGAGGATCTTCTAAAACATACCAAAAACTGGTCCCTTAAGAAACTTTTGTAAACTACTTTAGTAAAAAAGTTTCTAAATCATTAAAAACAAACAAATCTATACAACAGAATCTGACTCGAGCAGAAATACTTGATTTTTGTTTTGTTTGTCTTTAGCACAAAGTTACACAACAAGCTTCTGCATTCTGTACACCAGGGAGAATAGAACCAAGTATTTAGTGTAGTAAATCCGGAAACTAACCGCTTCTCTACTGGAGGCCTCAGCAGAATAAAAAGGTTTAAAATAAAGACATCGTTATACAGAAAGTTGACAAATGAAACTTTATAGTAATTTTACTGAGTAAAAAAACATGATTATTTAATGTTAAATACTTTGAAAGAAAAATCTAAATTTATCCAATCAAAGACCGAACTAAGCCTCATTTTAATTATAGTCCTAGCAAATGCTTTAATTTGATATGGAGCCTTACGTTTCTAAAATTAAGTGGCAAATAAAAAACACCCAGCTCACTATATACACCACATAGTAAAGGGTTTAAAGCCCACTATATACTATATACACCACATGTTAAAGGGTTTAAAGCCCACCATATACTATATACACCACATGGTAAAGGGTTTAAAGCCCACCATCTACTATATACACCACATGGTAAAGGGTTTAAAGCCCACCATATACTATATATACCACATGGTAAAGGGTTTAAAGCCCACCATATACTACATATACCACACACTGAAATGCTTAAATTCAGCATGTAATATATAAAACATAAACAAAAAGGCCGCTTGAAGCTCAGCATATACTGTAATATCCGCACTCTAAAAGGCTTAAATGGAGCATATACAATGTACACCACCCATTCAAACGCCTCTTTAAAGGTTTAAATTCAGCATATACTATGTATACTATACATCAAAAAGCTTAAATTCAGCATAAAATATATACACCACAAACCAAAAAGGCTTAAATCAAGCATATGCTATATAAACCACATACTAAAAGGCTTAAATTCGTCATATACTATAGACATATTTACAAACATTAAAATGTTAAACGTATACTATATACACCACACACTAAAAGATTCAACCTATACTATATACACCCTACAGTAAAAGGCCTCTTATAGCTCATCATATATTATATTCACGAGACGCTAAAAGGGCTCTTAAAGTTCAGCGTATACTATACACACTATACACTAAAAGGCTTAAATTCAATATATACAATATTGTTACGACAGCGGAATTCACGTGACGCTGGTAACCCGTAATGAGTATCTAGAACGTTCGTGAAGACTCGAGTATTCTCTAGACGCCTTTTATTTCGTATATATAAGGCTGGCGAGAAGTGACGGCATAGATATAGATAAATTAATTGAATTGCAGACAGGCAGAGATAGAGACAGATAATCGAGTCAAGCCGTAAGAAAAGTGCGTGAATCGTTGTGAATTCTAGCGTGTGTTTAAGATAAAGTGACTGTGGAAATTAAGTGTACTGCAAAATTGAATTGAGAAAGAATAAATTAGTTTTATTTAAGAAAGTACTTGTATCACTGAAGTTATTTGGAAAGAATTTCTACGAAAAATTAACAAACGAACACACACAGATGTAACAAATTGGTGTCAGAAGTGGGATGGAAAAGATGGAAACGAATAGTAGCAAATCAAACTACAGGTTAGCAGATTTGATGGCAGCAATACAAGAACAGCAAAAGAAACAAGAAGAAAGATTAGAGCAGATGTTGGAAGAAAAGAAAATAAACAAGAAGAGAGATTACAGAAGTGGCAAATAGAACAAGAAAGGAGACAAGAAGAAAGTCTCCAACAGTTGCAGGAAAGTCAGCAGCAACTACAGGAAAGTCAACAACAGTGGCAAAAATGGAAAAATAAGTAAATTTCAAAGTGTATTAAATACATTAAAGGATGTTTTATTGTCTTTTACACAAGGACGATACATTAACCATTGACTTAATCGGCCCCAGACAACGGGAAACCCCTTCCAGATCCTGCAGCTAAACCCTAATGCAGACATTTTCAGTCCTGTTAGAAGTCACATCCCAGATATGAAGATCAGCAATAGGGGTAAGCTAGTACAAAGGAAGCCACGGAAATTCGATGGGAAGGCACCGTGGGAAGCATATAGAGCACAATTTGAGCTCCTGGCAGAGATGAATGGATAGACAGAGGAGCAGAAAGCAGTATATCTGGCAACGAGCATGAAGGGACAACCACTGGAAATACTTGGACAGTTGTCAGCAGACGACAGGCACAACCATAGAGCACTGGTAGCTGCTCTAGAACTGCAAGAGCTGGCACAGGATTTAGAAAGTATGGCACACAAGGCCTACTCAACTGTGCCACCCTATCTCCTCAAGTTTTTGCTGAAGGATCATTTTGTAGATGCCTTATACAGTCCACAACTGAAGATACAAGTAAAACAAGCACACCCCTCTACTATGCAGGATGCAATGGCCAGAGCTCTTGAATTTGAATCATACGTTAAGTCTAGCACAGAGATACTAAGGTTGGTACAGTCACCAGGATTCGAGGCCAGAAAAGGGCAGCTTTCAGAGAGGTTTGAGGGACTTTGCTGGCATTGTAATAAACCTGGGCACAAGAAAGCTCAATGCTGAAACTTCAACACAGGGAAGATGTAACGGCAGGAATGGCTGCTACCTAGAAAGATTATTGGAACTGTGGAGAGCAAGGACATATGAGGAGCCAGTGTAAAAAGAATATTACCAATAAGTCAGCCTCAATGAAACCAGTAGTGTTTTGTGTTGAGCAATGCCCACCAAACCCCATTGTGAAAGTCCCAAGAGCTAGGTGTAGAATGCCAAATACACATAGTGTCTATGTGACAGGAAAGCTGGATGACCAAAAGTGCAACTTTTTCATAGATTCTGCATCTCAGCAAACCCTTGTGAGTATCAAACTCTGTGGTGTGACAGGACATTCTGCAAGGTTGTAGGTACCAGTGTGGATAACTATTGAGCACATAGGCATGAAGGACACACACAAAGTATACTTGGCTGACATTGAAGACCAATGCATATTAGGGTTGGACT
>NW_013669571.1:38454-43377 GCF_000517525.1 Limulus polyphemus | reverse complement strand
TTTGCACCCTGCTTAGGAGAAGGTGTCTAGCTCAAGCCCTGTGCCAAAGAACTATTGGGCACAGTGGGACCAGTTGAAGCTTGAAGATGGTATTCTTGTCCGGAGATGGGAAAGTGACGAGCTGGCAAACGGTTGTACCGAGAAAGTTACGGGAAGTTGTGCTGCGTCAATCCCATGATAGTTTAACAGGAGGACATCGTAGAGTTAAGAAGACATTGAGCCACCTACGACAGAGATTTTACTAGATTGGTATGAGGCAAGATGTGGAAAAATGGTGCAGGATCTGCACGAGTTTGGGGCAAAGGACCAGCAATGTCAATGGCTACTCTTTCCATTGGTGTGCCAACTTGACATAACTTCATTGGAACACACCCATTATGCTTGGGTCCCCTTTTAGGACAACATGTATGTTACATTACAAACAAAAGTAATTTACGGCCATTTTCTTTAAACGCCTTTATCAACCTATTGTACTTAGCTCCTCTGACTATACACCATACACTAAAAGGCTCAACATATAGTATATACAACTTATATTTAAAGACTTAAATTCAGCATGTGTTATATACAACACATTTTGAGGGTGTAAAGCTCAACATATACTATACGTATCAAGCAATAGGCTAAAAGGCTTAAATTCAGAATGCGTTTTATAAAACACATTTTTAGGGTGTAAAGTTCAACATTTACTATATGTGTCACACACTATATGAATTATACACGCAAACCAAGGTTTTATTAACACTAACCAGTTTCTTTTCAAATTATTTATAAATGAAATAAGAAAACACAGACAAGACACACTCGGACACATCGATTCTAATTAGAAGGGCCATTCCTTTTATAGAAATTTTTAGCCTACCCCTTACATAGATATGGGAAATATTGACACACAAAAAAAACAACCACTTTGACATAACAATAGGACCCCTTTTACTATTGTAAAAATAGCGGAATTTTTCCTATCAAAATTCTCCCCACAATAAAACACGAACTAAGAAGAATTAAAAAAAATCTTAATAATAAAATTTATTAACAAACACCCAGAAAACCATCAATATATATTTTAATTACCATTTTATCAGATTATTTGCGAACTTCCGACACACATACATAAATACAATAACACATCATTAGAAACTTTATAGAACAACTAACTGTTAGTTGGTTCTTTAAAATACCATAAGAAGTGACGTTACGTTTTAGCCTATTTGTTTACTCGACGAGCGATCGTAACATCATACAAAGAAATAGAACTTTCAGAAAAACAAAAAACACACACTTGAAAACCATATTTATAGTTTTTACTGATTTTATTAATTTATTCTAACGCACATTGAGTAAAGTTCAAATTTTATATTTCAGTTAAGAGGTCTTCGGTCTATATAATCGCACTACTGCAACAAAAAACAATAGTTAAACTTGATAATATCTATATATTTATACTACAAGACTTCTTTTTTAGGTCCGGTAAGTTTGAAGAATATCTCTTTAAAATTATAGGAAACTTATTAGGTTATTTACGCACACGAAGATACATGCTTCACTTTACTAGATAACTGACCAATCACTTAAAGACAATATGTCTTAACGTGCTAATTTTTTTAATGCTTTCTTAATAAAAAAAACAAAGTTTAGTACCATTGATATCTTTCAATATTTCGTTTCGATGAACGGTTTTTACATGATCAGTGATTAGCGTTCCAAAAAATTAAAAAATAAGCACACACAGAGTGTGCATTCTTTACGGAAAAAAAAGTGCTTCACAGTATTGACTGTGCTTCCGTTTTGTTACTTCAGAGGCGCCTTGGTTCTGTGTAACCACCAATCATCATCTACTGCGTAACTCCCTCGCTCTAAACTCGGCCAACACAAAAGAACGTGGAAATGGAAATGTACCTTGAGTCACGCAATGGTTATAAAGTGGAGAATATGGAAAGTCCATCAGTTTCTGATTAACGCCCAATCTCGTAACAATGTCGCCTTATTCTACATACGACAGAATCTGAGGACCACGGGAACTTTATCAAAGGGAACAAAGGTAAAAAAAGACTCAAGACCATGTACCAATAGCAATCAATCAATCTGTTGCTATGATACCAACCATGCAAGTATCAAAGACACGCAAAATATATATAAATAATATAGCATTTTGCAGTAGAACTTTATCATGTCCTTTCTAAAGCAAGCAAAATTATAATTCTAACACATACAATTTTTTAAAGACAAAAACATTTTATATAATCTATGTACATCATATATTTAGTTTAATAACATATCGATTTTAAAAAAAGGATAATTTGGTCATATTTTATACATAAAAAGCAATATCAGGAATCAATTTCAGTCACAGCTCGACATGTTTGAAAGGTTATTATTATTATTTTCTTTTGAGCAATAATTAAGTTCGATATAATATAACCAAAAACCGTATTTTCCTCAAACCTCGTGCATTATCTGCTGCCCCTAAATATTAATAATGGTCTTCAACTGATGGTTTAAATATTTCAAACCTCTTTTTATTTTATTATGCAATTTTCCATAAGCCGCATCTCACCTTAGGTAAATAACTACCTAGACCATTGAAGATTGAGTACTTGGTATGTTGTCAAACAGAAAGTGTGTTTTAATTCTAGGTTGGTATGTAGTTCAACTGGAAGAATGTTGTAATTCTAGGTTGGTATGTAGTTAAACTGGAATTACAACATTCTTCCAGCTAAAATAGATATCAAACAAGAATTGTAACATTCTTCAAGTTGGGAGTATATTTAAACTGGAAAGCTGTGGTAATTATAGTTTGGTATGTGTTTAAACTGGAAGAATGTTGTAATTCTAGTTTTGTTTGTATTGAAAACTGGAAGAATATTGTAATTCTAGATTGGTGTATGTTCAAACTGAAAGAATGTTTCAATTCTAGTTTGATATGTATTAAAAACTTGAAGAATGTTGTAATTCTATTTTTGTGTATTGAAAACCAGAAGAATGTTGTAATTCTAATTTCGTGTGTATTAAAAACTGAAAGAATGTTGTAATTCTAGTTTGTATGTATTTAAACTGAAAGAATGTTGTAATTCTAGTTTGAAATGTATTAAAAACTGGAACAATATTGCAATTCTTATTTGGTATCTATTTAAGCTGGAAGAATGTTGTAATTCAAGTTTCGAGTATTTTTGAACTGGAAGACTGTTGTAATTCTAGTTTTGTTTGTAATGAAAACTCGAAGAAAACGAGAATAATAAAAATAAAAACTGGAATAATGTTGTCATTCTAAATTGATAAATATTTAAATGGGAAGAATGTTGTAATTCGAGTTTGGTATGTATTTAAACTCGAAGAATGTTGTTATTCTAATTTGGTATGTGTTTAAAGTGGAAGAATGTTTTAATTCTAGTTTGATATGTAATAAAATCTGGAAGAATGTTGTATTTCTAGTTTGGTATGTTCTTCAACAAAAAAAGTGTTGTAATTATTGCCAAACAGAAAGAATATTGTAATTCTAGTTTGATAAGTAATAAAAACTGGAAGAACGTTGTAATTCTTTTTTGGTATCTATTTAAGGTGGAATAGTGTTCTAATTCAAGTTTGGAATGCATTTAAAATGGAAGACTGTTGTATTTCTAGTTTGGTATGTGTTTAAACAGGAAGAATTTGTAATTAGAGTTTGGTATGTATTAAAAACTGGTATAATGTTGTCATTCGAAATTGATAAATATTTAAATGGGAAGAATGTTGTAATTCTAGTTTCGTGTGTATTAAAAAACTGGAAGAATGTTGTAATTAGAGTTTGGTATGTATTTAAACTCGAAGAATGTTGTTATTCTAGTTCGATATATTTTTAAACTAAAAGAAAGTTGTAATATTAATTTGATATGTATTAAAATCTGGAAGAATGTTGTAATTCTAGTTTGGAATGTATTAAAAACTGGAAGAATGTTGCAATTCTTGTTTGGTATCTATTTAAGCTGGAAGAATGTTGTAAGTCAAGTTTGGAGTATATTTAAACTAGAAGAAGGTTGTAATTCTAGTTTTGTTTGTATTGAAAACTGGAATAATGTTGTCATTCTAATTTTGTATGTAATTAAACTGGAAGAATTTTGTAATTCTAGAGTGGTATGTGTTTAAACTGGAATAATGTTTCAATTCTAGTTTGATATGTATTAAAAACTGGAAAAATGTCGTAATTCTAGTTTGGTTCGTATTTAAACTGGAATAATGTTGAAATTCTAGCTTGGTGTTTATTTAAAAGTGAAAGAATTTCGTAATTGTAGATTGATATGAGTTTATACTAGAAGAATGTTTTAATTCTAGTTTTGTTTATATTGTAAACTGGTAAGAATGTTGTCATTCTAAGTTTGTATGTAATTAAACTGGATAAATGTTGTAATTCTAGTTTGGTGTGTATTAAAAACTGGAATAATGTTGTTATTCTGGTTTAAAATATGTGGTTAAACTGGAAGAATGTTGTAATTGTAGTTTTGTATGTATTAAAAACTGGAATAATGTTGTCATTCTAAATTGATAAATATTTAAATGGGGAGAATGTTTCAATTCTAGTTTGGTGTGAATAAAAATTGGAAGAATATGGTAATTCCAGTTTGATATGTATTTAAACTGAAATAATGTTGTAATTTTAGTTTGGTATGTATTAAAAACTGGAATAATGTTTTTATTCCAAATTGATAAATATTTAAATGGGAAGAATGTGGTAATTCTAGTTTGGTGTGTATTAAAAACTGGAATAATGTTGTTATTCTGGTTTAAAATATGTGGTTAAACTGGAAGAATGTTGTAATTGTAGTTTTGTATGTATTAAAAACTGGAATAATATTGTCATTCTAAATTGATAAATATTTAAAAGGGAAGAATGTTGTAATTGTAGTTTTGTATGTATTAAAAACTGGAATAAATTTGTCATTCTAAATT
>NW_013669571.1:36004-38080 GCF_000517525.1 Limulus polyphemus | reverse complement strand
TCATTCTAAATTGATAAATATTTAAATGGGGAGAATGATTCAATTCTAGTTTGGTGTGAATAAAAATTGGAAGAATATGGTAATTCCCGTTTGATATGTATTTAAACTGGAAAAATATTGTCATTCTAGTTTTGTATGTATTAAAAACTGGAATATTGTTGTAAATGTAGTTTTGTATTTAATAAAAACTGGAATAATGTTGTCATTCTAAATTGATAAATATTTAAATGGGGATAATGTTGTAATTGTAGTTTTGTATGTAGTAAAAACTGGAATAATGTTGTCATTCTAAATTGATAAATATTTAAATGGGAAGAATGTTGTAATTCCAGTTTGGTGTGTATTAAAATTGGAAGAATATGGTAATTCCAGTTTGGTGTGTATTAAAATTGGAAGAATATGGTAATTCCAGTTTGATATGTATTTAAACTGGAATAATGTTGTAATTTTAGTTTGGTATGTATTAAAAACTGGAATAATGTTGTTATTCTAAATTGATAAATATTTAAATAGGAAGGATGTTGTAATTCTAGTTTGGTGTGTATTAAAAACTGGAATAATGTTGTTATTCTGGTTTAAAATATGTATTTCAACTGAAAGAATGCTGTAATTTCTAGATGGTAAATATTCAAGCTGGGAAAAGGTTGTAATTCCAGTTTGATATGTTTTTAAACTAGACGAATGTTGTAATTATAGTTTGGTAATTGTTTAAGCTGGAATAATGTTGTAATTCTAGTTCGATAGGTTTTTAAACTGAAACAATGTTGTAATTCTAGTTTGGTATGTGTTAAAAACTTGAATAGTTTTGTAATTCTCGTTTGATATGTATTTAAACTGGAAAAATGTTGTAACTGTAGTTTTGTGTGCATTAAAAACTGAAAGAATGTTGTAATTCTAGTTTGGTATGCATTAAAACTGGAAGAAAGTTGTAAGTAGAGTTTGGTATGTATTTGAACTAGAATGATGTTGTAATTTCTAGTTTGGTATGTATTAAAAACTAGAATAATGTTGTCATTCTAAACTGGTAAATATTTAAATGGGAAGAAAGTTATAATTCTAGTTTGAGGTGTATTAAAAACTGGAAGAATGTTGTATTTCTAGTTTGATATGTATTTAAATGGAAAGAATGTTCTAATTCTAGTTTAGTGTGTATTAAAAACTGGAATAATGTTTTCATTCTAAATTGATAAATATTTAAATGGAAAGAATGTTGTAATCATAGTTTGGTGTGTATTAAAAACTGGAAGAGTGTTGTAATTCTAGTTTGATATGTATTAAAAATCGAATAATGTTTTTATTCTAGTTTGTTTGTGTTTTAACTGGAAGAATGTTGTAATTCTAGTTTGGTATATTGTTAAACATAAAAACTTTTGTAATTATTGTTTGTTTTGTTGTCAAACAGAAACAGTGTTGTAATTCTAGTTTGGTGTGTATTAAAAACTCGAACAAAGTTGTAATTAGAGTTTGTTGTATATTAAAAATTGGAATAGTTTTGTAATTATAGTTTGATATGTATTTAAACTGGAAGAATATTGTAATTCTAGTTTGGTATGTATTAAAAACTGGAAGAATGTTGTAATTAAAGTTAGGTATGTATTTAAACTGGAAAAATGTTGTTATTCTAGTTCGATATGTTGTTAAACAGAAAAATTGTGGTAATTATTGTTTGTTTTGTTGTCAAACAGAAACAATGTTGTAATTCTAGTTTGGTGTGTATTAAAACTGGAAAAATGTTGTAATTAAAGTTTGTTGTATATTAAAAATTGGAATAGTGTTGTAATTCTAGTTTGATATGTATTTAAACTGGAAGAATATTGTAATTCTAGTTTGGTATGTATTAAAAACTGGAAGAATGTTGTAATTAAAGTTAGGTATGTATTTAAACTGGAAAAATGTTGTTATTCTAGTTCGATATGTTTTTAAACTGGAATAATGTTGTAATTCTAGTTTGATATGTAGTAAAATCTGGAAAAATGTTGTAATTCTAGTTCGGTATGTTGTTAAACAGAAAAATTGTGGTAATTATTGTTTGTTTTGTTGTCAAACAGAAAGAATGTTGTAATTCTAGTTTGTTTT
>NW_013669571.1:33673-35450 GCF_000517525.1 Limulus polyphemus | reverse complement strand
TATTATATCTTATTTCATCTTACACCTGATATTACAAATATTATATCTTATTTCATCTTCCACCTGATGATACAAATATTACATCTAGTTTCATCTTCCAACTGATGATACAAATATTACACCATGTTTCATCTTCCACCTGATGATACAAATATTATATCTTATTTCATCTTACACCTGATATTACAAATATTACATCTAGTTTCATCTTCCACCTGATGATACAAATATTACATCTAGTTTCATCTTCCAACTGATGATACAAATATTACATCTTATTTCATCCTACACAGATTATAACTGACAATAAATGATTACTTTTATTACATACACTTATGATAGAACAAAATTATTTAGAAAGTAATTTTTATTGAGAACCTTCTGACAAGTTATTGTACAGAAATAATCCGTACGTTAGTAATCATCCTGGAATATTATTAAACACAATGTCAAACATATATAACAATACTTACCGAATTTGGTGTTTCAATTTCGTCAATGTTGTATCGAATAAAATGTATATCTCTAATTGTCAAATATTTTTTTGAGAAAATAAACTAAATCTTTTCATGATTTTAGTACAGACAAATAAATATGTATTTTTCTACTTCTTAAACTGAATGAGATTGTACATTGGAAAGATTTGCACTTTTCTACCTACTTCTCACACTGAATGATGTTATACATTGGATGATCGTTAATGTTAGAACTTTGATGTCTTTATCAAGCTAGAAAACTGTTTGTGAAACTGGTGTTTTTACTATTCGGATAACTTACGAAATTATGGCATAATTGCGTTGTTTTCTAATTAACCCAAGGAGTGGCAAGCTACATTCTCATATTCAGTTATTTTAATGATACAGAGTGGACTAGTTTTCCATATACCAACATATCGTAGCAATGTCTATATTCAGGATTCTTCTGGTGCTCTGATAATTTGAGCTAATCTCTTCTTCGTTGGAATGTTTTTATATTAAAAAAACATTTGTATATGGAGTGTCAGTTGTCTTGTCTTCTTGGAATTACTGTGTATTGATTTATCTCCTAATAAACGTTCTCATGTTTATGTCTTAGATTTTCAATTGGCTTTGATAACTTTGTATGATGAAAATTGATACTGTAAACAATGAAATAAATAGACGTCAAATTCAAATACCTGAAATCGAATATTTAATTTTTACTTGCAGGGGATGCGAAAAATAATGTTAGAAATTTAATACTAAACAATGGTCCGCGTTATTTAAATGATAAGCTTAATATATATAACATGTTATTAACAAAATTATCATGAAATTATATGCCAACATTTGTTAATCACTTAAGTTGTTCATTATATTTGTAATAAACATGAAAACTATCACAAACAACAAAAAAAAAACGAACAATAAACTCAAGTGTCTACTGACATTCAAATTATTCATCACAAAATAGCTTTATATAGTTTCAAACTGACGGCTACATAGCGTTCTCAAAAATTTATAAGATTAACTGTTATGAAGTTCGGTATAAGAATCGGTTGGGTTTGAAAGAGGTACCAAACTAACGGCTACAAATCGTTCTAAAATATTTATAAGATTAACTGTTATGGAGTTAGGTATAAGAATCGGTTAGGTTTAAAAGAGGTACCAAACTGGCGGCTACAAATCGTTCTAAAATATTTATAAGATTAACTATTATGGAGTTAGGTATAAGAATCAGTTAGGTTTAAAAGAGGTACCAAACTAACGGCTACAAATCGTTCTAAAATATTTATAAGATTAACTATTATGGAGTTAGG
>NW_013669571.1:24384-32673 GCF_000517525.1 Limulus polyphemus | reverse complement strand
AAAGAGGTACCAAACTAACGGCTACAAATTTTTCTAAAATATTTATAAGATTAACTATTATGCAGTTCGGTATAAGAATCGGTTAGGTTTAAAAGAGATACCAAACTGGCGGCTACAAATCGTTCTAAAATATCTATAAGATTAACTGTTATGGAGTTAGGTATAAGAATCGGTTAGGTTTAAAAGAGGTACCAAACTGGCGGCTACAAATCGTTCTCAAATATTTATAAAATTAACTGTTATGAATTCGATGACGAAAAACCCACTCTGAGACTAATAATGGTTGGAGAAGGCTTGAATGGGCAATGAAGAAAAACTTTAATATAAGTTTAACATAACAGCAAATGTACAACGTTTCGACAAGGCTTTGTCGACATCAGGTACGTTGTACATTTTCTGTTATGTTAAACTTACATTAAAGATTTTCTTCATTACCCATTCAAGCAGTCTCCAACCGTTATTAACTGTTATGAAGTTCGGTGTAATAATCGGTTGGGTTTGAAAGAAGTAAGAATGCGGCCGAATTTTGGTCAGTTCCTAAGGGATTAGGTGGTTACAACATTAAATGGTTAGAAAATTATCTGCGGGATCGGCTGCCTTTCCTGTTTAACCGCTGTGGATTTTATGGAACCCCTACAATTATAAGCGTTATAATCCTAATTATGAAATTAGATGTGCAAGGTCAGATAGAATTAGACCTGTTGGTATGGTTTTGCAGAGATGGGGTTCATCAATTCATTAGGAATCAAAATCCAACAACAAGACGGGTTAAGGAAGAAAA
The DNA here is from genome assembly GCF_000517525.1 of Limulus polyphemus. Lineage (NCBI taxonomy): Eukaryota > Metazoa > Arthropoda > Merostomata > Xiphosura > Limulidae > Limulus > Limulus polyphemus. Next base: position 31,892 of record NW_013669571.1, on the reverse strand, counting down.
CAATGTGCTGCCAGTAATAAAAAAACTATTTTAAATCTATTGATTACCAATAATAAACAGCAATTTGTAATGTTGACTTTGGTATGAGCCCATTTATGACAGGGATGAGTACAACCTAAATAAAGTTGATAGACATAAGACAAAAGCGAGTATAGAACGATCTTTAACAAAATGATGTCAGGAGTGGGATTCATCAATTTTTAGGAACTGAAACCGAACAACGAAAGAAAGGTTTGAAGTGAAACCACATCAAAAAAAAACCCAGGGAAGAAAGTCAACTAGATGAATCTAAGATGTCGAGAAAGAGGGTAAATTTTCTTTTTGTTATCTTCTTGCTTGTTTTGTTTCTGGTTCAGTTAATTTTTACTGGTTATGAATTGTATGGTTTGTTGTTAATAGTAGAGAACTAACACTAGCACAGATGACAAGTCTAAATAACTGATAAAAACCAGTTGGTAAATAGATGTAAAGAATTGGGTCTAGCATATCCTAGTAATTGGAAAAAATATTATATACGTAACGTTTCAATTAAGGCAGGAACCACAATAGATGATGTTTCTAACCTTGAGCTTCATACAATACGGGAATTGCAAGCGTTATTTATTAAAGTTTGATATGGTAACGATTTACAGCTAAGATACAGGTATAAATGAAAGTAGAAGCTGAGAATAAATGTTTAGAAGTAAAAGAGAAGAAAAACGTATAGTTAGACGATAGGCATAAGCAGAGAATATTCGAATTGATGATGAGTGGAAGGCAGAGTAATTATGGTGATAAGGTTGGTATGCATGAAGAGAACACGTGTACAGTTGCTTAAGTTTTGCTAAAAGCTATGTAGATGTATTTCTCTGTGCTTTTGAAAAATAACGAGTGAAGAATGAAAACTACAGGATATGGTGATTCCTAAATTACCTGGAAAGGTGTTAGCAGCATACAGTAAGATTGGGAGAAAACTGATTCCTAAATTACCTGGAAAGGTGTTAGCAGCATACAGTAAGATTGGGAGAAAACTGATTCCTAAATTACCTGGAAAGGTGTTAGCAGCATACAGTAATATTGGGAGAAAACTGATTCCTACATTACCTGGAAAGGTGTTGGCAGCATACGGTAAGATTGCGAGAAAACTGATTCCTACATTATCTGGAAAGGTGTTAGCAGCATACAATAAGATTGGGAGAAAACTGATTCCTACATTACCTGGAAAGGTGTTGGCAGCATACAGTCCCAATCTTACTGTATGCTGCCAACACCTTTCAAGGTAATGTAGGAATCAGTTTTCTCCCAATTTAGAAAACTGATTCCTACATTACCTGGAAAGGTGTTGGCAGCATACAGTAAGATTGGGAGAAAACTGATTCCTACATTACCTGGAAAGGTGTTAGCAGCATACAATAAGATTGAGAGAAAACTGATTCCTAAATTACCTGGAAAGGTGTTAGCAGCATACAGTAATATTGGGAGAAAACTGATTCCTACATTACCTGGAAAGGTGTTGGCAGCATACGGTAAGATTGCGAGAAAACTGATTCCTACATTACTTGGAAAGGTGTTGGCAGCATACAGTAAGATTGGGAGAAAACTGATTCCTACATTACCTGGAAAGGTGTTAGTAGCATACGGTAAAATTGGGAGAAAACTGATTCCTACATTACCTGGAAAGGTGTCAACAGCATACAGCAAGATTGGGAGAGCAGAATATATATAGTATGTAAGGAAATAATCTATTTTAGAGACGTGTGAGTTAAATTCGGGAGGTTATTGCAGGAATCTCAGAGAGTCAGAAATATAGACATTTAATAGAGAAAATTTAATAGAACAAAGCTGCTAATTAAATGGATCGAATGATCTAATTGTACTGGAGTCACTGACAAGGTTGTAGATTGGACGCTGGAAAAACAAATTTTGACAAAATTATCAAAGCAGTTAGTAATATGGTTAAAAGATAGGAAGTGAACACATGGAGGTGAGACAGTGACGTTATTGGATGAATATACATTGACGAGTACACCTAGTGAGTTGGTTGAAATTAGGTTAAAACCAAGCTAGCGGGCCTACTTATGTATTTAAAACTGGATCAACGTTTCCTCAGAATTGTAAGGAAATCCTTTCCAGATACTGATGTTATGTTTGTATGTTTGTACTGCATGTTTTTTGTTAAGAACAAAGCTGTATTATAAGCTATGTCTTCTGTGCCCTCCACGACTATCAAAATTTGGCTTTTAGCGGTATGAGCCCTCAGACCTACTGCTGAGCCACTGGTCTGTGTGGAGGGTTACTTAGAAGAAGTAATAATTAGCTGGAAAGCCTTTAAAAACGGTAATGGATACTGGTAATTGGAAACTATTGCAAGAAACAAGTTAGTAATCAACTCATAGATGGTACATCAAATTTAGTAGGATTTAGCACCACAGCAGGAGGGGATCGGTATACTGTACCACTAGCTAATAGTCTTAAGGATGGCAGATGGTATCTTACATCTGGTAAAGAGGTAGAAGCTATCAGGGTGTAAAATACCCCAGTGGCAGAGGTAACATGGAGCCAAAGTAGCCAGATAAACAGGGGTAGACGTTACTGAAGAAATCAACCATTACGTAAACAACACAGGTAACGAGGAGTTTTTGACTGCTGTTGTAATAGGGAATGTCGATCGAGAATAAATAGTTAAGTGGTTGTTAGAAGATGAGTGTTTGGATAAATTAAAGTAACTAAACTCTGGAAGGAGAGTTGAGGGGTATATGTAATGGAGATCAAATAGTATCCCCAAAGGAATGTAGACAGACAATATTAGAGTAAGGGCACGACGAAATGTTGAGTACACATTTAGAAGTAGCTAAACCAAACTATAGGATCGTTAAAAGTACTACTGTTGAGGTATGTAAAGAGCTTGTCAACTAGCTGGTAAGAAGGGCATAAGAGGACAAAAACATTGATGTATTTACCAGTCATTAGTGAACCCTTTGTTTCTGTTATTTATCTGACCAGAGCAAGAGAATAAATATATTATGAGAGTGGTTGATTCTGCCAATGGATATGTAGAAAATATAACTGTAGATTCTACGTAAGAAGAGAAAATAGCACGAGAGATAATATTGATATTTTGGTTTACTGAAGAACTCTTGTTAGATTTAGGTAGCAGTTGACAATAATAAGAGATATAACAAGTGAGTCGTGTCAGATAACAAGTGGGGCGTGAGAGAAAACAAATTGGACGTGTGACATAACAAGTAGGACGTGTGAGAAAACAAGTAGGACGTGTGAGATAACAAGTGGGACGTGTGAGATAACAAGTAGGACTTATGAGATAACAAGTGGGGCGTGTGAGGTAACAAGTAGAATGTGTGAGATAAAAAGTGGGATGTGTGACATAACAAGTAGGACGTGTGACATAACAAGGGGGACTTGTGACATAACAAGTGAGACGTGTGAAATAACAAATTGGACGTGTGACATAACAAGTAGGACGTGTGACATAACAAATTGGACGTGTGACATAACAAGTAGGACATGTGATATAACAAGTGGGACGTGTGAGATAACAAGTAGGACGTGTGATGTAACAAGTGGGACATGTGAGACAACAAGTAGGACGTGTGACATAACAAGTGGGACGTGGGACATAACAAGTAGGAAGTGTGAGGTAACAAGTGGAACGTGTGAGATAACAAGTGTGGCTGTGACATAACAAGTAGGACGTGTGAGATAACAAGTAAGACAAGTGACATAACAAATTGGACGTGTGACATAACAAATGGGACGTGTGACATAACAAGTGGGACGTGTGACATAACAAGTAGGACGTGTGAGATAACAAGTAACACATGTGACATAACAAGTAGGACGTTTAAGATAACAAATAGGACGTGTGAGGTAAACAGACGAACGTGTGAGATAACAAATGGTACATGTGACATAACAAGTAGAACGTGTGACATAACAAGTGAGATGTGTGACATAACATGTGGGACGTGTGACATAACAAGTAGGACGTGTGAGGTAACAAGTGGAACGTGTGATATAACAAGTGTGGCTGTGACATAAAAGGTGGGACGTGTGACATAACAAGTAGGACGGGTGAGGTAACAAGTGGAACGTGTGAGATAACAAGTGACGCGTGTGAGATAACAAGTAACACATGTGACAAAACAAGTAGGACGTTTGAGATAACAAGTGTGACGTGTGAGATAACAAGTAACACATGTGACATAACAAGTAGGACGTTTGAGATAACAAATAGGACGTGTGAGGTAAACAGACGAACGTGTGAGATAACAATTGGTACATGTGACATAACAAGTAGGACGTGTGACATAACAAGTCAGATGTGTGACATAACATGTGGGACGTGTGACATAACAAGTAGGACGTGTGAGATAACAAGTAAGACATGTGACATAACAAATTGGACGTGTACCATAACAAGTAGGACGTGTGACATAACAAGTGGGACGTATGAGATAACAAGTATGACGTGTGATATGACAAGTTCAACGTGTGAGATAAAAAGTGTGGCCTGTGACATAACAAGTGGGACATGTGACATAACAAGTATGACGTGTGAGATAACAAGTGGGGAGTGTGACATAGCAAGGAGGACGTGTGAGATAACAAGTAAGACATGTGACTTAACAAATTGGACGTGTAACATAACAAATTCGACGTCTGTGGTAACAAGTGGGACACGTGAGATAACAAGTGGGGCGTATGACGTAACAAGTAGGACGTGTGAGGTAATAAGTGGAACGTGTGAGATAACAAGTGGGACGTGTGACATAACAAGTAGGACGTCTGAGATAACAAGTAAGACATGTGACATTACAAATTGGACGTGTGACTTAACAAGTAGGACGTGTGACATAACTAGTGGGACGTGTAAGATAACAAGTAGGGCGTGTGATTTAACAAATTGGGCGTATGAGGTAACAAGTAGAATGTGTGAGATGAAAAGTGGGGCGTATGACATAACAAGTAGGACGTGTGACATAACAAGTGGGACGTGTGACATAACAAGTGAGACGTGTGACATAAAAAGAAGGACGTGTGAGGTAACGATTGCAACGTGTGAGATAACAAGTGGGGAGTGTGAAATAACAAGTGAGGCGTGTGAGATAACAAGTGGGGCGTGTGACATAACAAGTAGGACGTGTGAAGTAACAAGCAAGACATGTGACATAACAAATTGGACATGTGACATAATAAGTAGGACGTGTGACATAATAAATTGGACGTGTGGCATAACAAGAGAGACGTGTGAAGGAACAGGTGGAAAGTGTGAGATAACAAGTGAGACGTGTGAAGGAACAAGTGGAAAGTGTGAGATAACAAGTGGGGCATGTGACATAGCAGTTAGGACGTGTGAGGTAACAAGTGAGACTTGTGACATAACAAGTAGGACTGTATGATAACAAGTGGGACATGTGAGATAACAAGTAGGACGTGTGAGATAACAAGTAGGACGTGTGAGATAACAAGTGGGGCGTGTGAGTTAACAAGTAGAACATGTGAGATAAAAAGTGGGGCGTGTGACATAACAAGTAGGACGTGTGACATAACAAGTATGACGTGTGATATAACAAGTGTGACATGTGAGATAACAAGTGGGGCGTGTGAGGTAACAAGTAGAATGTGTGAGATAAGAAGTGGGGTGTGTGACATAACAAGTAGGACGTTTGACATAAAAAGAAGGACGTGTGAGGTAACCATTGCAACGTGTGAGATAACAAGTGGGGCATGTGACATAGCAAGTAGGACGTGTGAGATAACAAGTAAGACTTGTGACATAACAAGTAGGACTGTGAGATAACAAGTGGAACGTGTGAGATAAGAAGTAAGACATGTGACATAACAAATTCGACGTGTGACATAACAAAAATCACGTGTGAGATAAAAAGTGGGACATGTGAGATAACAAGTAGGACGGGTTAGATAACAAGTGGGACATGTGAGACAACAAGTAGGACGTGTGACATAACAAGTGGGACGTGGGACATAACAAGTGGGACGTGTGACATAAAAAGTGGGACGTGTGAGGTAACAAGTGTAACGAGTGAGATAACAATTGGGGCGTGTGACATAACAAATTGGACGTGTGACATAACAAGTGGGTCGTGTGACATAACAAGTAAGACATGGTTATTTCACACGTCCTACTTGTTATGTCACACGTCCAATTTGTTATGTCACATGTCTTACTTGTCATCTCACACGTCCTACTGGTAATGTTACACGCCCCACTTGTTATCTCACACGTCTTACTTGTTATCTCACATGTCCCACTTGTTATCTCACACGTCCTGTTTGTTATGTCACTTACTTGTTATCTCACACGTCCTACTTATAATGTTACACGCCCCACTTGTTATCTCACACGTTTTACTTGTTATCTCACATGTCCCACTTGTTATCTCACTCGTCCTGTTTGTTATGTCATACGTCCAATTGGTTATGTCACATGTCTAACTCTTATCTCACATGTCTTACTTGTTATGTCACACGACCCACTTGTTATGTCACACGCCTCAGTTCCCACTTGTTATCTCACACGTCCTGTTTGTTATGTCATATGTCCAATTTGTTATGTCACATGTCTTACTTCTTATCTCACACGTCCTACTTCTTATATCACATGCCCCACTCGTTATCTCACACGCCCCAGTTGTTATCTCACACATTCCAAGTGGGACGTGTGACATAACAACTGGGACGTGTAAGATAACGAGTAGGACGTGTGAGGTAATAAGTAGATAACAAGTAGGACGTGTGAGATAACAAGTAAGACATGTGACATAACAAATTGGACGTGTGACATAACAAGTAGGACGTGTGACATAACTAGTGGGACGTGTGAGATAACAAGTAGGGCGTGTGATATAACAAGTGGGACATGTGAGGTAACAAGTAAGACGTATGAGATAACAAATTGGGAGTGTGAGGTAACAAGTAGAATGTGTGAGATAAAAATGGGGCGTGTGACATAACATGTGGGACGTATGGCATAACAAGTAGGACGTGTGAGGTAACAAGTGGAACGTGTGAGCTAACTAGTGTCGCTGTGACATAACAAGTGAGACGTGTGACATAACAAGTAGGACGTGTGAGGTAACAAATGGAACATGTGAGATAATACGTAGGACATGTAGCGTGTGAGATAACAAGTGTGGCGTGTGACATAACAAGTGGGACGTGTGACATAACAAGTAGGACATGTGAGGTAACAAGTGGAACGTGTGAGATAATACGTAGGACATGTAAGATAACAAATAGGACGTGTGAGATAACAAGTAAGACATGTGACATAACAAATTAGACGTGTGACATAACCACTTGCTATATCACACGTCATACTTGTTATCTCACACGTCCCACTTGTTAAGTCACACGTCCTACTTGTTATGTCACACGTCCAATTTCTTATGTCACATTTCTTACTAGTTATCTCACATGTCCTACTTGTTATGTCACACGCCCCACTTGTTATCTCACACGATCCACTTGTTACCTCACACGTCCTA
>NW_013669571.1:17743-23384 GCF_000517525.1 Limulus polyphemus | reverse complement strand
CATGTGACATAACAAGTAGGACGTCTGACATAACAAGTGGTACGTGTGACATAACAAGTAGGACGTGTAAGTTAATAAGTGGGGCGTGTGACATAACAAGTAGGACGTGTATGGTAACAAGTGGAACATTTGTGATAACAAGTGGGGCGTGTGACATAACAAGTAGGACGTGTTATATAACAAGTAAGACGTGTGACATAACAAATTGGACGTGTGACATAACAAGTAGGACGTGTATGGTAACAAGTGGGGCGTGTGACATAACAAGTAGGACGTGTTATATAACAAGTAAGGTCCCACTTGTTACCTCACAAGTCCTACTTGTTATCATACACGTCCCTGTTTTGATGTCACACGTTCCACTTGTTATGTCACACGTCCAATTTGTTATGTCACACGTGTCACATGTCCTACTTGTTCCCTCACACGTCCTACTTTTTATGTCACACGTCCCACTTGTTAACTCGCACGTCTACTTCTTATGACACATGCCCCACTCGTTATCTCACACGTCCTACATGTTTTGTTACATATAACAAGTGGGACTTTGAGATAAAAGGTAGGACTTGTAAGATAACAACTGGGGCGTGTAAAATAACAAGTAGGACGTGTAAGATAACAAGCAAGACATGTGAAATAACAAATTGGACGTGTGACATAACAAGTAGGACGTGTGATATAACAAGTGGGACGTGTGAGATAACAAGTATGACGTGTGATATAACTAGTGGGACATGTGAGATCACAATTGGGGCGTGTGAGGTGACAAGTAGAATGTGTGAGATAAAAAGTTGGGCGTGTGACATAACAACTAGGACGTGTGACATAACAAGTGGGACGTGTGACATAACAAGTAGGACGTGTGAGATAACAAGTAAAACGTCTGCCATAACAAATTGGACGTGTTCCACAACAAGTGGGACGTGTGAGAAAACAAGTTGGACGTGTGACATAACAAATGGGACTCGTGATATAACACGTTGGAGATGGGAGGTAAGAAGTGGGTCGTATTTGATAACAAGTAGTTCATGTGAGGTAAAAAGTGAAACATTTGAGATAACAAGTGGAGCATGTGACATAACAAGTAGAACGTGTGACATAACAAGTGGGATTTTGAGATAACAAGTAGGACGTCTGAGGTAACTAGTGGGACGTGTGAGATAACAAAATGGGCGTGTGAGGTAACAAGTAGAATGTGTGAGATAAAAAGTGGGGCATATGATATAACAAGTACGACATGTGACATAACAAGTGGGACGTGTAAGATAACATGTGGGACATGTGACATAACAAGTAGGACGTGTGAGGTAACAAGTGGAACGTGTGAGATAACATGTGCGGCTGTGACATAACAAGTGGGACGTGTGACATAACAAGTAGGACGTGTGAGGTAACAAGTGGAACGTGTGAGATAAGAAGTAAGACATGTGACATAACAAATTGGACGTGTGACATAACAAACATCACGTGTGAGATAACAAGTGGGACATGTGAGATAACAAGTAGGACGTGTGAGATCACAAGTGGGACGTATTTGATAACAAGTAATACATGTGAGGTAACAAGTGGAACATGTGAGATAAGAAGTGGGGCATGTGACATAACAAGTAGGAAGTGCAATATATAATGTAAGACGTGTGACATTAACAAGTGGGACGTGCGACATAACAAATAGGACGTGTGAGGTAACAAGTGGAACGTGTGAGATAACAAGTGGGTCGTGTGACATAACAAGTAGAACGAGTGACATAACTAGTGGGACGCGTGTGAGATTACAAGTAAGACATGTGACATTACAAATTGGACGTGTGACATAAAAAGTAGGACGTGTGACATAACTAGTGGGACGTGTAAGATAACAGGAAGGGTATGTGATATAACAAGTGGGACATGTGAGATAACAAGTTGGACGTGTGAGATAACAAGTTGGACGTGTGAGGTAACAAGTAGAATCTTTGAGATAAAAAAGGGGCATGTGACATAACAAGTAGAACGTGTGACATAATAAGTAGGACGTGTGGCATAACAAATTGGACGTGAGACATAACAAGTTGGACGTGTCACATAAAAACTGGGACCTGTAAGATAACAAGTAGGACGTGTGAGGTAACAAGTAAGACATGTGACATAACAAATTGGACGTGTGACATAACAAGTAGGACGTGTGACATAACAAGAGGGACGTGTGAGATAACAATTATGACGTGTGATATAACAAGTGGAACGTGTGAGATAAAAAGTGTGGCGTGTGACATAACAAGTGGGACGTGTGAGGTAACAAGTGGAACGTGTGAGGTAACAAGTGGAACGTGTGAGATAACAAGCAGGACGTATGAGATAACAAGTAAGACATGCGACAATACAAATTCAACATGTGACATAACAAGTAGGACGTGTGACATAACAAATTGGACGTGTGACATAACAAGTGGGACTTGTGACATAAAATCTGGGACGTATAAGATAACAAGTAGGACGTGTGAGGTAACAAGTGGGACATGTGGCATAACAAATAGGACGTGTGAGATAACGAGTGGGGCATGTGACATGACAAGTAGACGTGCGAGTTAGTAAGTGGAAGGTGAAGATAACAACTGGGGCGTGTAACATAACAAGAAAGGACGTGTAAGATAACAAGCAAGACATGTGACATAACAAATTGGACGTGTGACATAACAAGTAGGACGTGTGATATAACAAGTGGGACGTGTGAGATAACAAGTATGACGTGTGATATAACAAGTGGGACATGTGAGATCACAAGTGGGGCGTGTGAGGTAACAGGTGGAACGTGTGAGATAACAAGTGGGGCGTATGACATAATAAGTAGGACGCGTGAATAACAAGTGGAGAGAGTGACATAGGAAGTAGGACGTATGAGATAACAAGTAAAACATGTGACATAAAAAATTGGAAGTGTGACATAACAAATTGGACGTCTGAGGTACCAAGAAGGACGTGTGAGGTAACAAGTGGGGCGTATGACATAACAAGTAGGACGTGCGAGGTAACAAGTGGAACATGTGAGATAAAAAGTGGGGCATGTCACATAACAAGTAGAACGTGTGACATAACAAGTGGGACTTTGAGATAACAAGTATGACGTGTGATATAACAAGTGGAATAAGTGAGATAAAAAGTGTGGCCTGTGACATAACAAGTGGAACGTGTGACATAACAAGTAAGACGTGTGAGATAACAAGTGGGGAGTGTGACATAGCAAGTATGACGTGTGAGATAACAAGTAAGACATATGATTTAACAAATTGTACGTGTAACATAACAAATTGGACGTCTGAGGTAACGAGTGGGACACGTGAGATAACAAGTGGGGCGTATGACATAACAAGTAGGACGTGTGAGATAACAAATAAGACATTTGACATTACAAATTGGTCGTGTGACTTAACAAGTAGGACGTGTGACATAACTAGTGGGACGTGTAAGATAACAAGAAGGGTGTATGATATAACAAGTGGGACATGTGAGATAACAAGTAGGACGTGTGAGATAACAAATTGGGCGTGTGAGGTAACAAGTAGAATGTGTGAGATGAAAAGTGGGGCGTATGACTAAAAAGTAGGACGTGTGAGATAACAAGTGGGGAGTGTGAAATAGCAAGTGGGGCGTGTGAGATAACAAGTGGGGCGCGTGACATAACAAGTAGGACGAGTGAAGTAAGAAGAAAGACGTGTGACATAACAAATTGGACGTGTGACATCACAAGTATGACGTGTGACATAATAAATTGGACGTGTGGCATAACAAGTAGGACGTGTGACATAACAAGTGAGACATGTGAAGTAACAAGTGGAACGTGTGAGATAAAAAGTAGGACGTGTGAGATAACAAATTGGGCGTGTGAGGTAACAAGTAGAATGTGTGAGATGAAAAGTGGGACATATGACCTAACAAGTAGGACGTGTGACATAACAAGTGGGACGTGTGACATAACAAGTGAGACGTGTGAGATAACAAGCAAGACATGTGACATAATAAATTGGACGTGTGACATATCAAGTAGGGCGTGTGGCATAACAAGTGGGACGTGTGAGATAACAAGTAGGACGTGTGATATAACAAGTAGGACGTGTGATATAACAAGTAGGACATCTGAGATAACAAGTTAGATGTGTGAGATAACAAATTGGGCTTGTGAGGTAACAAGTAGAATGTGTGAAACGAAAAGTGGGGCGTATGATATAACAAGTAGGACGTGTGACATAACAAGTGGGACGTGTGACATAACAAGTGAGACGTGTGAGATAACAAGCAAGACATGTGACACAATAAATTGGACGTGTGACATATCAAGTAGGGCGTGTGGCATAACAAGTGGGACCTATGAGATAACAAGTAGTGCGTGTGATATAACAAGTGGGACATCTGAGATAACAAGTTAGATGTGTGAGATAACAAATTGGGCTTGTGAGGTAACAAGTAGAATGTGTGAAACGAAAAGTTGGGTGTATGATATAACAAGTAGGACGTGTGACATAACAAGAGAGACATGTGAAGTAACAAGTGGAACGTGTGAGATAAAAAGTAGGACGTGTGAGATAACAAGTAAGACATGTGCCATTACAAATTGGACGTGTGACATAACTAGTGGGACCTATGAGATAACAAGTAGTGCGTGTGATATAACAAGTGGGACTTGTGAGATAACAAGTTAGACGTGTGAGATAACAAATTCGGCTTGTGAGGTAACAAGTAGAATGTGTGAAACGAAAAGTGGGGTGTATGATATAACAAGTAGGACGTGTGACATCACAAGTGGGACGTGTAAGATAACATGTGGGACATGTGACATAACAAGTGGGACGCGTGACATAACAAGTAGGACGTGTGACATAACAAGTGGGACTTGTGAGGTAACAAGTGGAACGTGTGAGATAACAAGTGGGACGTGTGAGATAACAAGTAGGACGTGTGACATAACAAGTAGGACGTGTGATATAACAAGTGGGACATGTGAGATAACAAGTGGGACATGTGAGATAACAAATTGGGCGTGTGAGGTAACAAGTAGAATGTGTGAGTTGAAAAGTGGGGTGTATGACATAACAAGTGGGACGTGTGACATCAGAAGTGGGACGTGTGACATAACAAGTGAGACGAGTGACATAATAAGAAAGACGTGTGAGGTAACCAGAGGAACGTGTGAGGTAACAATAGTAGCTGTGACATAACAGGTGGGACGTGTGAAATAACAAGTAGGACGTGTAACACAACAAAATGGACGTGTGACATAACAAGTGGGACGTGTATCATAATAAGTGGGACGCGTGAAATAACAAGTAGGACGTGTGAGATGAAAAGTGGGGCGTATGACATAACAAGTAGGACGTGTGACATAAAAAGTGGGACGTGTGACATAACAAGTGAGACGAGTGACATAAAAAGAAGGACGTGTGAGGTAACCAGTGGAACGTGTGAGAAAACAAGTGGGGAGTGTAACATAGCAAGTAGGACGGGTGAGATAACAAGTAAGACATGTGACATAACAAATTGGACGTCTGAGGTACCAATTAGGACGTGTGAGGTAATAAGTGGGGCGTATGACATAACAAGTAGGACGTGTGAAGTAACAAGTGGAACGTGTGAGATAACAAGTGGAACGTGTGAGATAACAAGTGGA
>NW_013669571.1:13956-17139 GCF_000517525.1 Limulus polyphemus | reverse complement strand
TCCACTTGTTATCTCACACGTTCCACTTGTTATCTCACACGTTCCACTTGTTACTTCACACGTCCTACTTGTTATGTCATACGCCCCACTTATTACCTCACACGTCCTAATTGGTACCTCAGACGTCCAATTTGTTATGTCACATGTCTTACTTGTTATCTCACCCGTCCTACTTGCTATGTTACACTCCCCACTTGTTTTCTCACACGTTCCACTGGTTACCTCACACGTCCTTCTTTTTATGTCACTCGTCTCACTTGTTATGTCACACATCCCACTTTTTATGTCACACGTCCTACTTGTTATGTCACATGTCCCACATGTTATCTTACACATTCTACTTGTTACGTCACACGCCCCACTTTTTATCTCACATGTCACACTTGTTATATCACACGTCATACTTGTTATCTCACACACCCCACTTGTTATCTCACACGTCCTACTTGTTATCTCACACGTCCTGTTTGTTATGTCACACGTCTTACTTCTTATCTCACACGTTCCACTTGTTACCTCACACGTCCTACTTGTTATGTCATACGTCCCACTTGTTATGTCACAGCCACACTTGTAATCTCACATGTTCCACTTGTTACCTCACACGTCCTACTTGTTATGCCATACGTCCTACTTGTTATCTCACACGTCAAACTTGTTATCTCACACGTTCCACTTGTTACCTCACACGTTTTACTTGTTATGTCACATGTCCCACACGTTATCTCACACGTTCCACTTGTTACCTCACACGTCATCCTTTTTATGTCATATGCCCCACTTGTTACCTCACACGTCCTACTTGGTACCTCAGACGTCCAATTTCTTATGTCACACGTCCAATTTGTTATGTCACATGTCTTACTTGTTATCTCACACGTCCTACTTGCTATGTCACACTCCCCACTTGTTATTTCACAGTCTTACTTATTATGTCACACGCCCCACTTGTTATCTCACACGTCCAATTAGTTATGTCACACGTCCTACATGTTATGTCGTACGCCCCACTTTTCGTTTCACACATTCTACTTGTTACCTCACACGCACAATTTGTTACCTCACACGTCCTACTTGTTATCTCACATGTCCCACTTGTCATATCACACGCATTACTTGTTATATCACACGTCCCACTAGTTATGTCACACGTCCTACTTGTTATGTCACACGTCTAATTTGTAATGGCACATGTCCTACATGTTATCTCACATGTCCCACTTGTTATATCAACGTGTGAGATAACAAGTGGGGCATGTGACATAAGAAGTAGGACGTGTGAGATAACAAGTAAGACATGTGACATAACAAATTGGACGTGTGACATAACAAATTGGACGTCTGAGGTAACAAGTAGGACGAGTGAGGTAACAAGTGGGGCGTATGACATAACAAGTAGGACGTGTGAGGTAACAAGTGGAACGTGTGATATAACAAGTGGATCTGGTGACATAACAAGTAGGACGTGTGAGATAAGAAGTAAGACATGTGACAATACAAATTGGCCGTGTAACATATCAAGTGGGACGTGTGAGATAAAAAGTATGACGTGTGATATAACAAGAGGGACATGTGAGATCACAAGTCGGGCGTGTGAGGTAACAAGTAAAATGTGTAAGATAAAAAGTGGGGCGTGTGACATAAAAAGAAGGACGTGTGAGGTAACCAGTGGAATGTGTGAGAGAACAAGTGGTGCGTGTGACAAAATAAGAAGGACGAGAGAGATAACAAGTGGGGAGTGTAACATAGCAAAGTAGGACGTATGAGATAACAAGTAAGACATGTGACATAACAAATTGGACGTCTGAGGTAACAAGTTGGACGTGTGAGGTAACAAGTGGGGCGTATGACATAACAAGTAGGACGTGTGAGGTAACAAGTGGAACGTGTGATATAACAAGTGGATCTTGTGACATAACAAGTAGGACGTGTGAGATAACAAGTAAGACATGTGACAATACAAATTGGCCGTGTGACATAACAAATAGGACGTGTGACATAACTAGAGGGACGTGTGAGATAACAAGTGGGACGTGTGACATAACAAGTGAGACGAGTGACATAAAAAGAAGGACGTGTGAGGTAACCAGTGGAATGTGTCAGATAACAAGTGGGGCGTGTGACATAATAAGTAGGACGTGTGAGATAACAAGTGGGAGTGTCACATAGCAAGTAGGACGTGTGAGATAACAAGTAAGACATGTGACATAACAAATTGGACGTGTGACATAACAAATTGGACGTCTGAGGTACCAAGTAGGACGTGTGAGGTAACATGTGGGGCGTATGACATAACAAGTAGGACGTGTGAGATAACAAGTGGGACGTGTGAGATAACAAATAGGACGTGTGACAGAACAAGTAGGACGTGTGAGGTAACAAGTGGAACGTGTGAGATAACAAGTAGGGCGTGTGATATAACAATTGGGACATGTGACATAACAAGTAGGACGTGTGAGATAACAAATTGGGGGTGTGAGGTAACAAGTAGAATGTGTGAGATGAAGAGTGGGGCGTATGACATAACAAGTAGGACGTGTGACATAACAAGTGGGACGTGTAAGATAACATGTGGGACATGTGACATAACAAGTAGGAAGTGTGAGGTAAGAAGTGGAACGTGTGAGATAACAAGTGGGACGTGTGAGGTAACAAGTGGAACGTGTGAGATAACAAGTGGGACGTGTGAGATAACAAGTAGGACGTGTGACAGTACAAGTAGGACGTGTGAGTAACAAGTGGAACGTGTGAGATAACAAGTGGGACGTGTGAGATAACAAGTAGGACGTGTGATATAACAAGTAGGACGTGTCTTCTTGTTATCTCACACGTCCCACTTGTCATGCCACACGTCCTACTTGTTATGTCACATGCCCCATTTGTTATATCACACGTCCCACTTGTTATGTCACACGTCCTACTTGTTATGTAACACATCCAATTTGTTATGTCACATGTTTTACTTGTTATCTCAAACGTCCCTCTTGTTGTGTCACACGTCCTACTTGTTATGTCACACATCAAATTTGTTATGTCACATGTTTTACTTGTTATCTCAAACGTCCCTCTTGTTGTGTCACACGTCCTACCTGTTATGTCACACATCAAATTTGTTCTGTCACATGTTTTACTTGTTATCTCAAACGTCCCTCTTGTTGTGTCACACGTCCTACCTGTTATGTC
>NW_013669571.1:9352-13303 GCF_000517525.1 Limulus polyphemus | reverse complement strand
AGATAACGTGTGGGACATGTGACATAACAAATTGGGCGTGTGAGGTAACAAGTAGAATGTGTGAAATGAAAAGTGGGGCGTATGACATAACAAATATGACGTGTGACATAACAAGTGGGACGTGTAAGATAACGTGTGGGACATGTGACATAACAAATTGGGCGTGTGAGGTAACAAGTAGAATGTGTGAAATGAAATGTGGGGCGTGTGACATAACAAATATGACGTGTGACATAACAAGTGGGACGTGTAAGATAACGTGTGGGACATGTGACATAACAAATTGGGCGTGTGAGGTAACAAGTAGAATGTGTGAAATGAAAAGTGGGGCGTATGACATAACAAATAGGACGTGTGACATAACAAGTGGGACGTGTAAGATAACGTGTGGGACATGTGACATAACAAGTAGGAAGTGTGAGGTAAGAATTGGAACGTGTGAGATAACAAGTGTAGCTGTGACATAACAAGTGGGACATGTGACATAACAAGTACGACGTGTGAGATAACAAGTGGGAGGTGTGAGGTAACAAGTAGAACGTGGAAGATAAAAAGTGGGGCGTGTGACATAACAAGTAGGACGTGTGACATGTGAGATAACAAGTGGGGCGTGTGAGGTAACAAGTAGAATGTGTGAGATAAAAAGAGGGGCGTGTGACATAACAAGTAGGACGTGTTACATAACAACTGGGATTTTGAGATAACAAGAGGGACGTGTGAGGTAACCAGTCGGACGTTTGAGATAACAAATTGGGCGTGTGAGGTAACATGTAGAATGTGTGAGATGAAAAGTGGGGCATATGACATAACAAGTAGGACGTGTGAGATAACAAGTGGGGAGTGTGACATAGCAGTAAGACGTTTGAGATAACAAGTAAGACACGTGACATAACAAATTGGACGTGTGACATAACAAATTGGACGTCTGAGGTACCAAGTAGGACGTGTGAGGTAACAAGAAAGGCGTATGACATAACAAGTAGGACGTGTGAGGTAACAAGTGAACGTGTGAGATAAAATGTGGGACATATGAGGTAACAAGAAAGGCGTATGACATAACAAGTAGGACGTGTGAGGTAACAAGTGAACGTGTGATAGATAAAATGTGGGACATGTGACATAAAAAGTAGGACGTGTGAGGTAACAAGTGTAACGTGTGAGATAACAAGTGTAGCTGTGACATAACAAGTAGGACGTGTGCGGTAACAAGTGGTACGTGTGAGATAACAAATTGGACGTGTTACATAGCAAGTGGCACATGTGAGATAACAAATTGGGCGTGTGAGGTAACAAGTAGAACGTGTGAGATAACAAGCTGGGAGTGTGACATAGCAAGTAAGACATGTGAGATAACAAGTAAGACACGTGACATAACAAATTGGGCGTGTGACATAACAAATATGACGTCTGAAGTACCAAGTAGGACATGTGACATAACAAGTAGGACGTGTGAGTTAACAAGTGGAACGTGTGAGATAACAACTGGGGTGTAACATAACAAGTACGACATGTGAGATAACAAGCAAGGCATGTGACATATCAAATTGGACGTGTGAAATAACAACTAGGACGTGTGACATAACAAATGGGACGTGTGACATAACAAGTGAGACGTGTAACATAAAAAGAAGGAAGTGTGAGATAACAAGTAGGGCGTGTGATATAACAAGTGGGACATGTGAGATAACCAGTAGGACGTGTGAGATAATAAATTGGGCGTGTGAGGTAAGAAGTAGAAATTGTGAGATAAAAAGTGGGGCATATGACATATCAAGTAGGACGAGTGACATAACAAGTGGGACGTGTAAGAAAACATGTGGGACATGTGACATAAAAAGTAGGACGTGTGACGTAACAAGTGGAACGTGTGAGATAACAAGTGTGGCTGTGACATAACAAGTGGGACGTATGACATAACAAGTAGGACATGTGAGGTAACAAGTGGGACGTGTGATATAAAAAATAGGACGTGTGAGATAAAAAGTGGGGCGTGTGACATAAAAAGTATAACGTGTGACATAACAAATGGGACTTTGAGATAACAAGTAGACGTGTGAGGTAACTAGTGGGACGTGTGAGATAAC
Organism: Limulus polyphemus; assembly: GCF_000517525.1. Taxonomy (NCBI): domain Eukaryota; kingdom Metazoa; phylum Arthropoda; class Merostomata; order Xiphosura; family Limulidae; genus Limulus; species Limulus polyphemus. The sequence continues at coordinate 11,219 of NW_013669571.1, read as the reverse complement.
AAATTTAGCGTGTGAGGTAAGAAGTAGAATGTGTGAGATAAAAAGTGTGGCTGTAACATAACAAGTGGGACGTGTGACATAACAAGCAGGACGTGTGAGATAACAAGTAAGAAATGTGACATAACAAATTGGACGTGTGACATACCAAGTAGGACGTGTGAGATAAAAAGTGGGACATGTGAGATAACAAGTAAGACGTGTGAGATACAAGTGGGGCGTGTGAGGTAACAAGTAGAACGTTTGAGATAAAAAGTAGGGAGTATGACATAACAAGTAGAACGTGTGACATTACAAGTGGGACTTTGAGATAACAAGTAGGACGTGTGGGGTAACAAGAGGAACGTATGAGATAACAAGTGAGGCGTGTATCATCACAAGAAGGACGTGTGAGATAACAAGTAAAACGTGTGCCATAACAAATTGGACGTGTGAGAAAACAAGTTGGACGTGTGACATAACAAATTGGACGTGTGACATAACAAATGGGACGCGTCATATAACACGTGGGACGTGTGAGGTAACAAGCGGGACTTTGAGATAACAAGTAGGACGTGTGAGGTAATTAGTGGGACCTGTGATATAACAATTGGGACGTGTGACATAACAAGAAGGACGTGTGAGGTAACAAGTGGAATGTGTGAGATAACAAGTGGGGCATGTGACATAACAAGTAGGAAGTGTAATATATCAAGTAAGACTTGTGAAGTAACAAGTGGAACGTGTGAGATAACAAGTGGAACGTGTGAGATAACAAGTTGGGCGTGTGACATAACAAGTAGGACGTGTGACGTAAGTAGTGGGACGTGTGAGATACCAAGGAGGGCGTGTGATATAACAAGTGGGACAAATTAGATAACAAGTAAGACGTGTGAGATAACAAATTGGGCGTGTGAGGTAAGAAATAGAATGTGTGAGATAAAAATTGGGGCATATGACATAACAAGTTGGACGTGTAAGATAACATGTGGGACATGTGACATAACAAGTAGGACGTGTGAAGTAACAAGTAGATCGTGTAAGATAAGAAGTGGGGCGTGTGAGATAACAAATAAGACATGTGACATAACAAATTGGACGTTTGACATATCAAGTAGGACGAGTAACATAACAAGAAGGATGTGTGAGATAACAAGTAAGACATGTGACATAACAAACTGGACGTGTGACATAACAAGTAGGACGTGTGAGATAACAAGTATGACGTGTGATATAATAAGTGGAACGTGTGAGATAAAAAGTGTGGCGTGTGACATAACAAGTATGAACTGTAAGATAACAAGTAAGACATGTGACATTACAATTTGGACGTGTGACATAACAAATTGGACGTGTGACATAACAAGTGGAACGTGTGACATAAAAACTTGGACGTGTAAGATAACAAGTGGGACATGTGAGGTAACAAGTAGAATGTGTGAAATAAAATGTGGAGCATGTGAAATAAGAAGTAGGACGTTTGAGAAAAAAAGTAAGACATGTGATATAACAAAGTGGACGTGTGACATAACAAGTATGACGTATGACATAACAAGTGGGACGTGTGAGATAAAAAGTATGACGTGTAATATAACAAGTGGAACGTGTGAGATAAAAAGTGTGGCGTGTGACATAACAAGAGGGACGTGTTACATAACAAATAGGAAGTGGGAGATAACAAGTAAGACATGTGACATTACAATTTGGACGTGTGACATAACAAGTAGGACGTGTGACATAACAAGTAAGACGTGTGACATAAAAACTGGGACGTGTAAGATAACAAGTAGGACGTGTGCGGTAACAAGTGAGACATGTGACATAACAAGTAGGACGTGTGAGATAACGATTGGGGCATGTGACATAACAAGTAGGACGTGTGAGATAACGA
>NW_013669571.1:5111-8838 GCF_000517525.1 Limulus polyphemus | reverse complement strand
TGTGACATAACAAGTAGGACGTGTGACATAACAAGTAAGACGTGTGACATAAAAACTGGGACGTGTAAGATAACAAGTAGGACGTGTGCGGTAACAAGTGAGACATGTGACATAACAAGTAGGACGTGTGAGATAACTAGTGGGGCATGTGACATAACAAGTAGGACGTGTGAGATAACAAGCAAGGCATGTGACATAACAACTAGGCCGTGTGACATAACAAGTGGGACGTGTGACATAACAAGTGAGACGTGTGACATAAAAAGAAGGAAGTGTGAGGTAACTAGTTTGACGTGTGATATAACAAGTAGGGCGTGTGATATAACAAGTGGGACATGTGAGATAACAAGTAGGACGTATGAGATAATAAATAGGGCGTGTGAAATAACAAGTAGAAAGTGTGAGATAAAAAAGTGGTGCATATGACATAATAAGTAGGACGTGTGACATAACAAGTGGGACGTATAAGATAACATGTGGGACATGTGACATAACAAGTAGGACGTGTGATGTAACAAGTGGAACTTGTGAGATAACAATTGTGGCTGTGAAATAACAAGTGGGACGTGTGACATAACAAGTAAGACGTGTGAGGTAACAAGTGGAACGTGTGATATAAAAAATAGGACGTGTGAGATAAAAAGTGTGGCGTGTAACATAACAAGTGGGACGTGTGACATAACAAAAAGGCCGTTTGTTATAACAAGTGGGACATGTGACATAACAAGTAGGACGTGTGAGATAACAAATTGGGCGTGTGAGGTAACAAGTAGAATGTGTGAGATAAAAAGTGGAACGTGTGAGATAAAAACTGGGGCATATGACATAACAAGTATTACGTGTGACATAACAAGTGGGACGTGTAAGATAACATGCGGTACATGTGACATAACAAGTAGGACGTGTGAAGTAACAAGTGGAACGTGTGAGATAACAAGTGTGGCTATGACGTAACATGTGGGACGTGTGACATAACAAGTAGGACGTGTGAGGTAAGAAGTGGAACGTGAGAGATAAGAAGTAAAATATGTGACATAACAAATTGGACGTGTGACATAACAAACAGGACGTGTGAGATAACAAGTAAGACATGTGACATAACAAATTGGACGTGTGACATAACAAGTGGGACGTGCGACAATACAAGTAGTACGTGTGAAGTAACAAGTGGAACGTGTGAGATAACAAGTGGAAAGTGTGAGATAACAAGTTGGACGTGTGACATAAAGAGTAGGACGTGTGAGTTAAGAAATAGGACGTGTGACATAACAAATTGGACGTGTGAGATAACAAGTAGGGCGTGTGACATAACAAGTGGGTCGTGTGACATAACAAGTAGGACGAGTGAAATAACTAGTGGGACGAGTGACATAACAAATTGGACATAAGACATAACAAATAGAACGTGTGATATAACAAGTATGATGTGTGACATAACAAGTTGGACGTATAAGATAACATGTGGGACATGTGACATAACAAGTAGGACGTGTGATGTAACAAGTGGAACGTGTGAGATAACAAGTGTGGCATGTGATATAACATGTAGGACGTGTGAGATAACAAGTAAGACAAGTGACATTACAAATTGGACGTGTTACATAACAAGTAGAACGTGTGACGTAACTAGTAGGACGTGTGAGATAACAAGTAGAGCGTGTGATATAACAAGTGGGACATATGAGATAACAAGTAGGACGTGTGAGATAACAAATTGGCGTATGTAGTAACAAGTAGAATGTGTGAGATAAAAATTGGGGCATATGACATAACAAGAAGGACGTGTGAGATAATAAGTAAGACATGTGACATAACAACTTGGACGTGTGACATAACATGTAGGACGTGTGAGATAACAAGTGGGGCGTGTGAGGTAACAAGAACGTGTGAGATAAGAAGTGGGTCGTGTGACATTACAATCTCACTAGTTACGTCACACGTCCTACTTGTTATCTCAAAGTCCCATTTGTTATGTCACACGTTCTACCTTGTTATGTCACACGTCCAATTTGTTATGTCACACGTCTTACATGTTATATAACACGCCTTACTTATTATGTCACACGACCCATTTGTTATCTCACAAGTTCCACTTGTTACCTCACACGTCCGACTTGTTATGTCTCAGCCACACTTGTTATCTCACACATTCCACTTGTTACCTCACAAGTAATACTTGTTATATCACACGTACCACTTGTTATGTCACACGTCCTACTTGTTATGTCACACGCCCAACTTATTATGTCACACGCCCCACTTGTTATGTCACACGTCTCACTTGTTATGTCTCACGTCCCACTTGTTATGTCAAACGTCCTAGATTTTATGTCACACGCCCCATTTTTTATCTCACACGTCCTACTTGTTACCTCAGTCGTCCAATTTGTTATGTCACACGTCCAATTTGTTATGTCACATATCTTACTTGTTATCTCACACGTCCTACTTGTTATGTAACATGTCCCACTTGTTCTGTCACACGCTACACTTTTTATCTCACACGTTCCACTTGTTATATCACACGTCATACTTGTTATCTCACACGTCCCACTTGTGATGTCACACGTCCTCCTTTTTATGTCACATGTCCAATTTGTTATGTCTCAAGTCTTGCTTGTTATATCACACGTCCTACTTGTTATGTCACACGCCCCATTTGTTATCTCACACGCGTCCTACTTGTTTTCTCACACGTTCCATTTGTCACCTCACACGTCTTATGTGAGATAACAAATTGGGCGTGTGAGGTAACAAGTAGAATGTATGAGATAAAAAATTGAGCATGTGAGGTAACAAGTAGAATGTGTGAGATAAAAAGTAGGACGTGTGAGATAACAAATTGGGCGTGTGAGGTAACAAGTAGAATGTGTGAGATAAAAAATTGAGCATGTGAGGTAACAAGTAGAATGTGTGAGATAAAAAGTAGGGCGTGTGACATAACAAGTAGGATGGGTGGGGTAACAATTGGAACGTGTGACATAACAAGTAGGGCGTGTGACATAATAAGTATGACGTGTGAGATAACAAGTGGGGCGTGTGACAACAAGTAGAACGTGTGAGGTAACAAGTAGAATGTGTGAGATAAAAAGTGGGGCGTGTGACATAATAAGTTGAACGTGTGAGATATCAAGTGTGGCGTGTGACAAAACAAGTAGGACGTGTGAGATAACAAGTAGGACGTGTTATATAACAAGTAAGACAGGTGACATTACAAATTGGACGTCTGACGTAACAAGTAGGACGTGTGACATAACTAGTGGGACATGTGAGATAAAAGTATGGCGTTTGATATAACTAGTGGAACATGTGAGATAACAAGTAGGACGTGTGAGATAACAAATTGTTCGTGTGAGGTAATAAGTAGAATGGGTGAGATAAAAAGTGGAGCGTGTGACATAACAAGTAGGAAGTCTGACATAACAAGTGGTACGTGTGACATAACATGTGGCATGTGTGACATAACAAGTAGAACTTGTGAGGTAACAAGTGGAACGTGTGAGATAAAAAGTGTGGCTGTGACATAACAAGTGGGACGTGTGGGGTAACAATTGGAATGTGTGACATAACAAGTGGGGCGTGTGACATAATAAATATGACGTGTGAGATAACAAGTGGGGCGTGTGACATAATAAGTAGGACGTGTGAGGTAACAAGTAGAATGTGTGAGATAAGAAATTGGGCATGTGAGGTAACAAGTAGAATGTGTGAGATAAAAGTGGGTTGT
>NW_013669571.1:0-4285 GCF_000517525.1 Limulus polyphemus | reverse complement strand
ATATAAGAAATTGGGTGTGTGAGGTAACAAGTAGAATGTGTGAGATAAGAAATTGGGCATGTGAGGTAACAAGTAGAATGTGTGAGATAAAAGTGGGTTGTGTGACATAACAAGTAGGATGTGTGACATAACAAGAGGGAGTGTGACATAATATGTGAGACGTGTGACTTAACAAGTAGGACATGTGAGGTAACCAGTGGAACGTGTGGGATAACAAGTGTGGCTGTAACATAACAAGTGGGACGTGTGACATAACAAGTAGGACGTGTGAGGTAACAAGTAGAACGTGAGAGATAAAAAGTGGGGCGTGTGACATAACAAGTAAAACGTGTGAGATACCAAGTAAGATACATGACATAACAAGTAGGACGTTTGAGATAACTAGTGGAACGTGTGAGATAACAAGTAGGACATGTGAGGTAACAAGTGGGGCGTATGACCAAACAAATTGGACGTGTGACATAACAAGTAGGACGTGTAACATAACAAATTGGAGGTGTGACATAATAAGTGGGACGTGTGACATAACAAGTGGGACGCGTGACATAAGAAGTAGGACGTATGACAAAACAAGTGGGACCTGTGACATAACTAGTGGGACGTGTGATATAACAAGTAAAACATGTGCCATTACAAATTGGACGTGTGACATAACAAGTAGGACGTGTGATATAACAAGTAGGACGTGTGAGGTAAGAAGAGGAACGTGTGAGATAACAAGTGGGGCGTGTGACATAACAAGTAGGACGTGTGAGATAATAAGTAAGACATGTGACATTACAAATTGGACGTGTGACATAACAAGTAGGACATGTGACGTAACTAGTGGGACGTGTGAGATAACAAGTAGGGCGTGTGAAAATAAAAGTGGACATGTGAGATAGCAAATAGGGCGTATGAGATAACAAAATGAGCGTGTGAGGTAACAAGTAGAATGTGTGAGGTAAAAAATGGTGGCATATGACATAACAAGTAGGACGTGTGACATAACAAGTTGGACGTGTAAGATTACATGTGGGACATGTGACATTACAGGTAGGACGTGTGAGGTAAAAATTGGAACTTGTGAGATAACAAGTGTGGCTGTGAAATAACAAGTTGGACCTGTGACATAAAAATTAGGACGTGTGAGGTAACAAGTGGAACTTGAGAGATAACAAGTGGGGCTTGTGGCATAATAAATAGGACGTGTGAGATAACTAGTGGGGAGTGTGACATAGCAAGTAGGACGTGTGAGATAACAAGTAAGACATGTGACATAACAAATTGGAATAGGAACATAAAAAATTGGACGTGTGAGATAACAAGTGGGACATGTGAGATAACAAATGGGACATATGACATAACAAGTAGGACGTTTGAGGTAACAAGTGGAACGTGTGAGATAACAAGTAGGGCGTTTGATATAACAAGTGAGACATGTGAGATAACAAGTAGGACGTGTGAGATAACAAATTGGGCGTGTGAGGTAACAAGTAGAATGTATGAGATAAAAAGTGGGGCATATGACATAACAAATAGGACGTGTGACATAACAAGTGGGACGTGTAAGATAACATGTGGGACATGTGACATAACAAGTAGGACGTGTGAGGTAACAAGTGGAACGTGTGAGATAATAAGTGGGGCTTTGACATAACAAGTTGGACGTGCGACATAACAAGTAGGACGTGTGAGGTAACAAGTGGAACGTATGAGATAACAAGTGGGGCGTGTGAGATAACAATTTGAACGTGTGAGATAATAAGTAGGACGTGTAAGATAACAAGTGGGGCGTGTGACATAACAAGTAGGACGTATGAAGTAACAAGTGGAACATGTGAGATAACAAGTAAGACATGTGACATTACAAATTGGACGACTGACATAACAAGTAGGACATGTGATATAACTAGTGGGACGTGTGAGATAACAAGTAGGGCGTGTGATATAACAAGTGGAACATGTGAGATAACAAGTAGGACGTGTGAGATAACAAATTGGGCGTGTGAGGTAACAAGTAGAATGTGTGAGATAAAAAGTGGGTCATATGACATAACAGGTAGGACTCATGACATAACAAGTGGGACGTGTAAGATAACAAGTAAGACTTGTGACATAAGAAATTGGACGTCTGAACTAACAAGTTCGACGTGTGACATAACAAGTGGGACGTGTGAGATAACAAGTATAACGTGTGATATAACAAGTGGGACATGTGAGATAATAAGTGGGGCGTGTGAGGTAACAAGTGGAACGTGTGAGATAAAAACTGGGGCGTATGACATAACAAGTAGGACGTGTGAGATAACAACCAAGACTTGTGACATAAAAAATTGGACGTGTGAGGTAACTAGTGGGACGTGTGAGATAACAAGTAGGGCTTGTGATATAACAAGTGGGAGATGTGAGATAACAAGTAGGACGTGTGAGATAACAAATTGGGCTTGTGACATAATAAGTAGGACGTGTGAGATAACTTGTAAGACATGCGACATAACAAATTGGAATAGTGACATAAAAAATTGGACGTGTGAGGTAACTAGTGGGACGTGTGAGATAACAAGTATAACTTGTGATATATCAAGTGGGACATGTGAGATAACAAGTGGGGCGTATGAGGTAACAAGTAGAATGTGTGAGATAAAAAGTGGAATGTGTGACATATCAAGTAGGACGTGTCACATAACAAGTGTGACGTGTCACATAACATGTGAGACGTGTGACATAACAATTTGGACGTGTGAGGTAACCAGTGGAACGTGTGAGACAACAAGTGGGGCTTGAGACATAATAAGTAGGAAGTGTGAGATAACAAGTGGGGAGTGTGATATAGAAGTAGGACGTGTGAGATAACTTGTAAGACATGCGACATAACAAATTGGAATAGTGACATAAAAAATTGGACGTGTGAGTAACTAGTGGGACGTGTGAGATAACAACTGGAACGTGTAAGATAACAATTAGGACGTGTGAGATAACAAGTGGGGCATGTGACATAACAAGTAGGACGTGTAATGTAACAAGTATAACGTAGTGAGATAACAACTTTGGCGTGTGACATAACAAGTAGGACGTGTGAGATAACAAGCAAGTCTTGTGACATAACTAATTGGACGTGTGTACTAACAAGTAGGACGTGTGACATAACAAGTGGGACGTGTGAAATAAGAAGTATAACTTGTGAGATAACAAGTAGAATGTGTGAGATAAAAAGTGGAATGTGTGACATAACAAGTAGGACTAGTGACATAACAAGTGGGACGTGTGACATAACAAGTGAGACGTGTGACATAAGAAGTAGGACGTGTGAGGTAACAAGTGGGAACGTGTGAGAAAACAAGTATAACTTGTGATATAACAAGTGGGACATGTGAGATAACAAGTGGGGCGTGTGAGGTAACAAGTATAATGTGTGTGATAACAAGTTGGGAATGTGACATAGCAAGTAGGACGTGTGAGATAACAAGTAAGACATGTGATATAACAAATTGGAATTCTGACATAATAAATTGGTCGTGTGAGGAAACAAATGGGACATGTGAGATAACAAGTGGGGCATATGACATAACAACTAGTACGTGCGAGGTAACAAGTGGAACGTGTGAGATAACAATCGGGTGTGTGACATAACAAGTAGGACGTGCGAAATGACAAGTATAACATGTGACATTACAAATTGTACGTGTGAACTAACAAGTAGGACGTGTGACATAACAAGTGGGACGTGTGAGATAACAAGTATAACGTTAGATATAACAAGTGGGACATGTGAGATAAGAAGTGGTGCGTGTGAGGTAACAATTAGAATGTGTGAGAGAAAAATTGGGGCGTGTGACATAACAAGTAGGACGTGTGACATAACAATTGGGACGTGTGACATAACAAGTGAGACGTGTGACATAACAAGTAGGACGTGTGAAGTAACCAGTGGAACTTGTGAGATTACAAGTTTGGGCTTGTGACATAATAAGTAGGACGTGTGAGATAACAAGTGGGGAGTGGGACAAAACAAGTAGGACGTGTGAGATAACAAGTAGGGCGTGTGATATAAGAAGTGGGACTTGTTAGATAACAAGTAGAATGTGTGAGAAAAAAGAGCGGCATATGACACAACAAGTAGGACGTGTGACATACCAAGTGGGACGTGTGAGACAACAAGTAAGACATGTGACATTACAAACTGGACGTGTGACATAACAAGTAGGACGTGTGACATAACTAGTGGGACGTGTGAGATAACAACTGGAACGTGTTAGATAACAATTAGGACGTGTGACATAACAAGTGTGACGTGTCACATAAC
>NW_013669570.1:106164-112398 GCF_000517525.1 Limulus polyphemus | reverse complement strand
CTTACTTTAAGATATTGTACAGTGTTTCTGCGTTTTAGTTAAATTAAATCACTGAAGAGTTTTAACTCTTGAAGTCTTACTTTAAGATATTGTACAGTGTTTCTGTGTTTTAGTTAAATTAAACCACCGGAGAGTTTTATCTCTTGAAGTCTTACTTTAGGATATTGTACAGTGTTTCTGCGTTTTAGTTAAATTAAACCACTGGAGAGTTTTAACTCTTGAAGTCTTACTTTAGGATATTGTACAGTGTTTCTGCGTTTTAGTTAAATTAAACCACTGAAGAGTTTTAACTCTTGAAGTCTTACTTTAAGATATTGTACAATGTTACAAAATGGTTATGTGCGCACTAGTTTGAAATGATAGACTAGAAAAAAGGTAGTCAGCAAAACTCCCCATCAATAGATCGTCACTCTTATACCACACCCACAGCCCCATATTGTGGAGCGTATTTTTGCGGCAACGGGGGACGAGCCATGTATTCTCGGATTCACTAGAGCATCCTCGTCGCTTCTCATATGCTGTTAACTTTTTTTTTCAAACGAGGAATAACATCCACGCTAATGTACTGACTGTCACACTTATAACGCACCCAGATTACAAAGCCTGTAAATCCCAAATAATTCAACGCGCATGACGCTTTCCTGGGTCCTGTCCTGCAGCAGATGGACAAGCTACAATAAATGGAAAAGGTTACCCACAGCGTCGTCAGTTTCTTTGTTTAAGAAAAGCTACACAAGGGAGTTATCTGAGAATAGCTTTATTTGTTTGTTTGTGGCTAAGTACAAAGCTACACAATGAGCTATCTTTACTCTGCTCATTGTGGGTATCTAAACCCAATTTTTAGCATTATAAGCCCTCAGACTTACCGTTGAGCCACCAATAGGCTGTGCATAGTCGTCTCTAATTTGTAAGTGACAGAGTAGAGGGAAATCAGCTATTCAACAGTATCCACCGCCAACTCTTGGGCTACCTTGTGTGACCGAATAAGTAATAAAACCATCATTCTTGTGGTGTATTTTACAAAGTGCGGAGCGCGCTTTGTTTGTGACAGCGATTTACAAACCACGAACCCTCGTATCCACAGTATTAGTGTGATAATCATGCTGTTCACTTCAAAACTAAAGGGACGGCTAAACACACATAGTCTTTGTGTAGTTTTGTCCAAAGATCTGAAATAAACAAATACACAAAAATTTATTCAGAAATTAATGAAACGCGCAACAATACCTTAATACTCACTGTTCATGTCAAATTTTTCACGTGGAAATTAGCATATCTGATTTTTTTTCACTTGGGTATACTAATAACATGGAATCCTATAGTAAAAAGTATAAAACAAATCAGTAATTTAAGTGTTAAGACTAAACTTGTATATTGCTAAAATTCGAGCGCGTGACTTGTTATAGCGAGAATGCTAAGCCTAGAAGTAATTAATTCGATTTTTTTAAACACTATTCGTTTACCATAGCCTGTAAATCCCAAATAATTCAAGGAGTAAAAATAAATAAATACACATAAAAATCATCAGAAGCTAGATATGAAGAGCTACCTGGCATAGTCATTCTAACTCCGCTGCATATGCCGCTTTTCAGCTATCCAGAGCGTCCTGAAGTCGAAAACCGGTAAATAGCCAAAAACCGAGATTTCTTAATTTCTGTCATTGCCATCTTTCTTCAATAGGCCTAGCGCCTACTTAGTTCTAGCAGTAACTGTAGTTCTACCATCATTTGATATCGCAAGTTCCAAAAGTAACATCTCGTCTGTTTAATCGGAGTTGTGGGAATTACTTTTAAATATTAGCGAGTTTAATAAGTATATATGCATTTTTTGGTTAATATGTCAGCTTCTCAGATAAAAAAAAGAAAAACAAAAGCAACATTTATTAAACAGTGATACTTAGTCTGAAGAATAAAATAAAAAGAATAAATATTTTTATTTTATTATTTAAACCATTTAAAAGATTTTTTCCCATTGGTTTCTTTTATTTATTTAATTTTTTCCATAGCATCACATTTTGTCCGGAGAATCGGTCATCCCTACAAAAGTAGAACACCTCCAAAACGGAAAAAGCCTCGCACTTCCTTTACTCGTCTGCAGATCTGTGAACTTGAGAAATGGTTTCAGAAACATAAGTATTTAGCATCTAGTGAGAGAAGTTGCCTAGCTAAACAGTTGAAAATGACAGACACTCAAGTTAAAACGTGGTTCCAAAATAGAAGGACCAAGTGGAGGTTAGGTTTAAGTCTTATGATCTTGTTATTGAATTATTCGTAAAAATGTGATAAAATGACGTTAAAATATCAAACATGAATAAAATCTATATTACTACATCAACGAATATCGTTTCGGTAGATTTTATACGACATTATTTGCTGCTTAATGATTGGTTTTATTAGTTCTAAGAGTATACTTGTTCAATCTAGACAAACTTATACTGTGCTGCCCTCTAGTAAGCATATCAAGTACTTTTTATTTTAAACGCATTTCTCAAAATTCATTTGATAAATGGTTGAGATTAATTCAATAGTAAAAGTAATTAGAATTTTTCACAATCAAAATAGTTTACTTTATAAAGTTATGTATATTTTGATCTCATTTTTTTTCTCGTAAAAACATTCTAATAAACAGTCAAATAGAACTGTTTTAATTTCAAATAAAAGTTTGAAAATTACCTGCTTTCCCAATGCAATTGTTATTATTTAGACGTGTTACTTTTTCATGGTTATTTTTATTTGATTTGATTTACTATTAAGTAACTTTTTTTCTTAGATAGCAAAAAATTGAAAAAATATGCTTTTTAGAATGATATATTTTTATATATGTCTTTTCTTAGTGTTTTAGTCCTAAGACGAAGGGTACTGATTGAATTTCTTTAACTTCGATATTCGATCATTTACTAACATCTGTTCTGAGTTTTGTAATTTGAAGAGTATTTAATATACAGAAAATTTAAGTCTAATTTACACAACCACCCCCCCCAACACAATATTATACAAACCGTATAGTTTGGGAAATACCTCAAATCAAGCGCACTTTTTCTTCCAGGAGACAGACAGCAGAGGAATATGAGGCGGAGCGACAGGTGAAAAATAATCAGGTTATGTTTATGTGTGGGCAACAACATCATCATTGTCAAGGTTCTTCTTACTTGAGCCTGGTCAACAATGCCACTGCTCCAACCTCAGGGCCTTTTCTGCACCACAGTTGGAGATGAGTGTCCTCTTCTTTCCAGCAACTCTCCTGTTTCGCTGTTGCACTCGCTGATGAGCTCGCGAGTAAAATGTACAGGTTAAAACAAATTATGGACTTTCCATCAATCGTGTCGTTATTTTTCTATCGCAAAAATATATTGATTTTACAAGATTTAGCGAGTAGTCCTAAGTGTCGAGGATTTGGGATTTAATAAATAAAGGCCATTTACACGTATGCCATAATTAAAACAAGAAACAATAAATCTAAATATATATAAGATGATAAAAACCTTATAACCTTTCTAAAGCGCTCGGGTTATGGGGTTTTATCATTTTGTATTTGTCTGACATTTAAATATACACATATATATATAACTGTATCTAGATGTTCGTTGGAACGCCATCTGATGTTGAATATAGAAAGTTTTCAAATTTAATAAGATTTATTTTTGCAGGCGGTATGATTTACTTAAGGGGTTTGCTAGTGTATTTATATTTTTCTTTAAATTTGTTATGACGCAACTGGCGAGTTTTCTTGTTGAATATTAGAAAGTTTACTAAATCAAGATAGATGGCAGTGTGAGCACTTTTAGAATACACGTTCCACACATTTAGTAACGTTTCACCCATACATTTAGGACCATTTCTAAGTTCACCCAAGTAATTGTCCAAAACAGGTAGTTTCCATTTTATCGCCAGGATTACAGAAAAGTGATCCAGTTTCTGTTTTGCTATCAGAAACCGTCCGAAACTTTTAAAGTTTCCGTTTCACTTACTGAGTGGCTCGTGATTCAACGTTGCGGTACCATAATTCCTCCTGAACCAATGACGTTTCATTGCACAAAGAGAAGAAGAAGGAACGTTCGAGATTTAGCAAAAGCGATACTACTTCTGTTCGGTATTCGTTATACACTAGTGACACCTGTAGGATCTGTACTGATTCAACAAATGTGCTAAACGATTTGTAAACTGAGGATCAATATGCTTGTTTTAAGCCATGTTAGGCTTATGGCTCAAATGCATTCTTAAAAATCATGTTGTACTCAGCATCTTCATGTACTTTTATTGAGATATACCGTGTTCAGGGCCCATATATGCTTCTACATCATGCTATGTTCAGGGCCTATATATATATTTCTGAATTCATATTCCGGACTGTTCGGCACTAATGACGGTTTTTGTTTGGTGTGGAAAAATCATATATATATATATATATATATAGAGAGAGAGAGAGGGAGAGAGAGGGATGAAAATCCCGATTCTTTTCAAGGTAGTTCAACAATTAATTCATACTGACCTATGACCCTGACAACAGATTCATTATTCGAACAGGTAACATTTGGAGTCTATTTTACTAAAAACATAATAAAACAAAACTGTAAAAGTACATGTTATCTTTGTTGAAACTGACATCACCTGGTTTTTCGTGAATCACAACATATGCTTTGGCTGATATTAAGTAATAAATAAAAAATATTACGTTTTGTTTCTATTGTTTCCAAACGTTACCAAAAAAACCAGATCAAAAATACATTCCAACAATATATTTTATGTTTTGTGTTGATGTCACAACCTTGATTTGTGAAATCAAGTGGTTGATATTGTCTTATGTTTTGTGTTGATGTCACAACCTTGGTTTGTAAAATCACGTGGTTGATATTGTTTTATATTTTGTGCTGATGTCACATCCTTGGTTTGTAAAATCACATGGTTGATATTGTTTTATGTTTTGTGTTGATGTCACATCCTTGGTTTGTAAAATCATGTGATTGATACTGTTTTATATTTAGTGTTGATTTCACAACTTTGGTTTGTAAAATCACGTGGTTGATATTGTTTTATATTTTGTGTTGATGTCACAACTTCGGTTTGTAAAATCACGTGGTTGATACTGATTTATATTTTGTGTTGATGTCACATTCTTGGTTTGTAAAATCATGTGATTGATACTGCTATATTTCTTGAGATTCTTATAACACTATATTTTTCCAGAGGTTATTAGTTTAGTTTTAAGTTGTTTGTGTTTTAGTAAAGTTCTAAAGCTGATTATAAAGATGAAAAGAATCCGACGCTGTCTGGTAAAACCGGAGAGCCTCGAGTATCTGTTATTTGTAAGTTAGCCTTCCAGAAGTGTCTAATGTAATTCGCTCAGATATAAGTTTTACTTAGCGCGAATCACCCAAGTTCTGATCGGTGGGGAAGAAGCACTGAGAACACGGAAACGAAGAAACGAAACAGCATAGTAAATCACTTAATCCGAAAAAAAAAACACTTTTAATCCATGAAACTCGAGTTCAAATCTTAAACTTTCATAGAAAAGATAACATAAATTGTCATGACAACATCCGCTGTGTCAAAATGTGCAGTCGATGCAATGCGGGGAAAACCTCTTGGTGTCATGACAACATCCACTTATCAATGGTGTGTCAAAATGTGCAGTCGATGCAATGCGGGGAAAACCTCTTGGTGTCATGACATCATCCACTTACTTATGGTGTGTCAAAATGTGCAGTCGATGCAATGCGGGGAAAACCTCTTTGCGTTAGTTTCCATAACTTTCGACAGTTTTATTTTCACCGTAGTAATAGTGGCAAATAAATCACATGTTTGTTTTGATTATACGGTTCATAAATTTTAAAGGCAACTTTGTTTGAAAAATTAAATTACGACATCAAGCAAGATTCTTCATTAAAAATATATGCACTCGATGTAAGGAAAGAATGTCAAACCTAATTACGGTTGAATAAACTAGGTATGAGTAGAGACAGTTACATATTTACAAGCGAAATACGTTAAAAATTATTATAAACGTGAATACATAGGCGTTTATTTGTCCGGTTTTTTTTGTATCAATAGTAACTGTTTGAGGGACTGATCGTGTCCAAGTAGTTAGCGTATCGGCCAGACCACTGACCAGTAGGGTTCAATCATAGCCATCTCTAATGTATAACTGCTAACCAGATGAAGGACCAACATTCAGCAGCATCCACCGCCTATGCGGCTACTCTTAACCGAATAATGGGACTGACTGTCACAATTATAG
>NW_013669570.1:93302-105256 GCF_000517525.1 Limulus polyphemus | reverse complement strand
ATTTTTTTGCGCCATCTATATTTTATTTTATTTTATTTTTTTGCGCCATCTATATTCAATATATCCGAAAAAAAACAGTAGTGGAAATATTTAAGTTTTGTTTTATTTGGCTGAAAATCTTAAAATACAGAAATAACAGACGTATTTTACACACACACATATATATATATGTAAAGATATACATTTCTACTGATACATAGAAACATTTTTATAAGATTTAACATTGACGACGCCATAAGTGTGATTATTAACCACGAGATGGCAGTATTCAACGAGTTTGTGTGAAGGATCTGTCTACTAACCAGTAGAATGAGAATTCATTATTATTCCACGGTAGTCTCGGAACGTCAGAGGTCGTTCGTTTACAACGAGCGAAACTAGGCTTAAACAAACAAGTAGACATTTATCGTGTAAAAATCATTTAGTTAGGTTTCTTATGGTTTTTACCATATAGAGGAATTGGTCAATAAATGCAAGTGATAGCCTTGTCTTGTAAATGTCCCAAATCTGAAAATATCTTTATGATCTGACTGTGCTAATAATTTGTGTCGGAAAGGACTGTGACATACCTTTTCAAAAGGAATCAATTTTCTTCGGCATCACACTATCTAGAAAAGATCAAGCCGTGCAAATGTAGTTCTTATACAATCTGTTCCACTGCAACTTTATATTAGCTGTAGTTGTCAGGTGACTTTAGACTTACACATTCAAATAACTTATTAAACCCTCTCTATAAAGAGAACTTGTATGAAATTATAAAGTAGATTATAGAACACAATCAGTTGTTATAAATAAAATAATTTATTTCCGAAAATAAAAATGGAGAAACGTTGGGTGAAATATAAAGTTTTTTATTATTATCTCGAGAGTAAAGGTCGTTTTTTTTTCAAACTTCATGTCCATACGCCATTAAAAAATCTCCAACTGAACATTACTGACACGTTTAAATTTCTAGATATTATGTAATAAATTCACCACTGACACCAGATGTCGCCCGTTTCGCGCATTTAGGACGGTACACTCATACTTCAGAAGTGTTTTAGCTCAAGTTGACAAATAATAAATTTAGAATTAAATAATAATTTAATTAAAATTAAATGAAAGTAAGAAGTGTTTATACTTTTAACCTAATGTGTTAGCAAATCAGAAAATTAGAAACGTTGATGTACATATTTTGTAAATTAACATACAAAACGAATTATGCTTTCTGATTAAGAAGTTAGCACATAGGGTCACCTACAAAAGTTGTAATGATTTTAAAACGAGACACAAAACTAGTTGACTCTTCTTCTTCAGGAGAACAAAGAACTAATTACACGATAATGCTGTGTCAATGATAACAATTATTACCACCAGATGGCAGAGATGAGATACAAGGAAATGTACAAGGATGTGAGGCAGATAAAAAGGAAAACAATATATCATAAGTACTCTTGCATTTCATACTTTTTTTCTGTTTGCAGATAGTACAGATATGTCTATTTCGGCACGTTTTTCTTGCATTACAGTAGTCCTAGTTCTGAGAAAACACAGAGAAATGTCATTATTACAAATATATTGAACATTCTCACTGTTAGCGAACTCTTTCGGCATTTTTTAAAAAAAACTATTAAGTATTAATTTATTTATCCTTGATTAAGTAAGTTCCTCCTTTTTCTCACATTCGTGAAGACGAGTAATTAAAAGGTACCAATTATTCTGTTGTATATAAAAAAAAACAACCGAAGGCCGAGAATTTCTAGTTGTTTGTAGTTGAGCACAGATCTACAAAGTGGGCTATCTGTGATGTGCGCACCACAGGTATCGAAACCTGGCTTTTAGCGTTATAAGTCTTCAGGCTTACCACTGAGCCATTATAGAGCAGGCCGAGAAGCTTTTTGAAATATTACGTGTTATAAAAATAATCAATAATAGAAAAAAAAGGCAGCATAGGATTTCGTGTTAAACGTAAAAAAAGTATAACTTAGTTGAATGGACGACAACTGACTGTTGTGGAAACACAAGTGTAGAGGACGACGTTCCGAAAGTCTTCCGCCTTTCGTCTCTTGTGCATAATTTGGAAATGTGTCATTTACTCTAAGGTCGATATCGAATGTGTAAACAGGATCTCAATATTTCATTCTTTGCTACAGTACACATTACAGACTTCTTCGACAGCGTAGGCACGCCCAAAGGTCGGTTTTAAATTAAACAACAGTTTATAGTGAAGACAACCGTAGTTTTATTTTGAACGTTCAACTAGCTTATTGTGACCTATGTTATTGGTTCTCTTCTATAGATATCTAAGTCGTTAGGGACTTGTCATGTTATTGGTTCTCTTCTATAGATATCTAAGTCGTTAGTGACTTGTCATGTTACAGGTTCTCTCCCAGATATCTAAGTCGTTAGTGACTTGTCATGTTATTGGTTCTCTACTATAGATATCTAAGTCGTTAGTGACTTGTCATGTTATTGGTTCTCTTCTATAGACATCTGAGTCGTTAGTGACTTGTCATGTTATTGATTCTCTCCCAGATATCTAAGTCGTTAGTGACTTGTCATGTTATTGGTTTTCTTCTATAGATATCTAAGTCGTTAGTGACTTGTCATGTTACAGGTTCTCTCCCAGATATCTAAGTCGTTAGTGACTTGTCATGTTACAGGTTCTCTCCCAGATATCTAAGTCGTTAGTGACTTGTTATGTTATTGGTTCTCTTCTATAGATATCTAAGTCGTTAGTGACTTGTCATGTTACAGGTTCTCTCCCAGATATCTAAGTCGTTAGAGACTTGACATGTTACAGGTTCTCTTCTATAGATATCTAAGTCGTTAGTGACTTGTCATGTTACAGGTTCTCTCCCAGATATCTAAGTCATTAGAGACTTGTCAGATTGCTGGTTCTCTTCTCTATTGCTATAGATATAGATAAAGTTATCAATATATATATAAATATAACTACACACATACATAGTACTGTTAATAAATTCTTAGACTGGTCCTCTTCTATTTGTATGCTAAAATGACTGGTTTTATTGCAGAGGTTCGTTTATATTTGTATGTCAGAAGCAACTGGTTCTATTAGCGATCCTCTCCTATTTGTGTATGTATAAGTAGCTGGTTCTATTAGCGATCCTCTTCTATAAGTAACTGGTTCTATTAGCGATCCTCTTCTATAAGTAACTGGTTCTATTAGCGATCCTTTTCTACAAGTAACTGGTTCTATTAGCGATCCTCTTCAACAAGTAACTGGTTCTATTAGCGATCCTCTTCTACAAGTAACTGGTTCTATTAGCGATTCTATTCTACAAGTAACTGGTTCTATTAGCGATTCTATTCTACAAGTAACTGGTTCTATTAGCGATTCTATTCTAACGAACCCATTCAGTCACCTTGTTTGTTTTTTGAATTTCGCGCAAAGATACACGAAGGCTATCTGCGCTAGCCGTCCCTAATTTAGTAGTGAAAGACTAGAGGGAAGGCAGCTAGTCATCACCACCCACCGCCAACTCTTGGGCTACTCTTTTACCAACGAATAGTGGGATTGACTGTCACATTATAACCCCCCTACGGCTGAAAGGGCGAGCATGTTTGGTGTGACGGGGATTCGAACCCGCGACCCTCAGGTTGCGAGTCGAGCGCCCTAACCACTTGGCTATGCCGGGCCTTAGAAAAGTCACGCAGTCAGCTAATTCTTATACATACACAAAGACTCTACTGAATCTGTGCACAGAAAATGCCTGTTTCTGTTTGTGACTCTACTGAATCTGTGCACAGAAAATACCTGTTTCTGTTTGTGACTCTCTCTTACCTAGATGCGAATGAAGAAAGTGACTGAATGGGTTCGTGACTCTACTGAATCTGTGCACAGAAATACCTGTTTCTGTTTGTGACTCTCTCTTACCTAGATGCGAATGAAGAAAGTGACTCAGTGTGTTTGTATTTCTCTTGGATCTTTGAAATTCAAACATTAACTAAAAAATTTAGATTTTTAATAGTAAATGATTAAAACCAGTTTAAAAGTTTGGACGTGAAGTAACTTTCAAAGAAGTATGAACATATAAATATTATAAGTCTGAAAGCTTATAACACTAAAAATCCGTGGTGGGCAGAGCACGGATAGCCCAATGTGTAGCTTTGTGCTGAGCAGCAAACAGGCAAACGTATTCTAGTTTTTAAACACCGCTTGGATCGAGCCCTGAATTTTAACATTCTAAGCCACCGAGAGCCAAATCTATGTGATAAGTAAAATTCTTGACGTATTCCTTGAATCTCGGTTGTTGTTTTTTTTTAACGCGGCCATTACCATGAAGCTTGAGATATCTCGCGGTTTAACGGATGAATGAATGGCCCTTACCTGTATTATCATAAATAATAACATACGTAGGTGTCCATTACTATGACGAAATACCTACCTTCTTAAACAACGTTTTCATTTTTTTAATTAAAACCAAATAACTCAATTACACGCTGGCAAGGAATAAGAAAGGAAATAATACAGTACGCATAAATTCTCAAGAGCTATTGTAGTGCAGCAGCAGGTGGCGTAGATCTGTACTAAACCTGGCAATATAGATGGCGCTTCACGGGAAATTACATTATAAAGACCACCCTAGCGCAGCAAAAAAAAAAAAAGTAAATAAAATAAAACGACAACATAAATAAAACGAACCATAATGAAAATATATTCTCGAAACTTTTAAAACGTGTCAGAAATGTATTAATAGTATTTAAAAAAAACGTCGTCTATTCGTATATCAGGTTATATTTGTCGGAGTAAGTTTATAAAAAAACAAAAACTAAAAAAGCGACGAAGACGTTTTAAATATTGCTCGTTTACCTCCAAGCCTACAGGTTAGTAACTAACTTGTAATACGTTATTTTAGATTTGATTTTGTTTTTATTTAGTGTTAACATGATAATGGATGTCATGCACTGTACTGACGATCGAACTTCACATTTACATGTTAAAGGCTTTTATATACTGTAGTCGATATAGAAGCTGTCTCATTAAATTTATGATACAAGTTGTTTCCTCGTGTTAAACAGCTGATAACCGTTTCTGTGTTATGTTAGTAAGGAGTTGAAAAATACATGCATTTCATGTTAACGAGCGTACACGAGATTGTATGTTTCACATTAACAAGTTGAAGTTGTATTCATTAACAAGTTGATAGAAGTTGTATTCATTAACAAGTTGATAGAAGTTATATTCATTAACAAGTTGATAGAAGTTGTATTCATTAACAAGTTGATAGAAGTTGTATTCATTAACAAGTTGATAGAAGTTATATTCATTAACAAGTTGATTAGAAGTTGTATTTATTAACAAGTTGATAGAAGTTGTATTCATTAACAAGTTGATAGAAGTTGTATTTATTAACAAGTTGATAGAAGTTGTATTCATTAACAAGTTGATATAAGTTGTATTTATTAACAAGTTGATAGAAGTTGTATTTATTAACAAGTTGATAGAAGTTGTATCTTCCATATGAATGAGTTGATAGAATTATAAGTTGTATCTTCCATATGAATGAGTTTATAGAATTATAAGCTGTATATTTCACGTTAACGAGTTCAGATAGGCTGTATATTTCAACGTCAAAAGTTCAGATAGGCTGTATATTTCACGTTAACGAATTCAGATAGGCTGTATATTTCAACGTTAAAAGTTCAGATAGGCTGTATATTTCAACGTTAACGAGTTCAGGTAGGCTGTACATTTCAACTTCAACGGTTATGATAGGCTGTGTATTTCACTTTAACGAGTTCAGATAGGCTGTATATTTCAACTTTAACGACTTCAGACAGGCTGTATATTTCACTTTAACGAGTTCAGATAGGCTGTATATTTCAACGACTACCGAATAGAAGTTAAATCAATATAACATACATTTTTTATCCACTCAAGAATGCTTGAACGAGAATAAACATTAGATTCAGCTCACAGAGTAAGTGATATAAGTTGAGGAAAATAAATCATTATTCACACTGCACCATTTTATTCGTGTGCTCCTAACTCACTACATCATATCTTGCGCGCATGATGCAAAACAAGTGATGCCAAATTGCTTTATGAGCTAAATCAGAATTTGGGCCTTTTTTTTTTTCGCTGAATGGATTTTTAGGCACTTCTGTGTTGCATCAACCAAAGACACTTAAAAACAAAACATATGTTAAACACATGTCATTTTTTAATAATGTAGAGGAATAATACGTATGCATATTTTATGCATAATGAGCAGATTATGTAAACAGTAGTTTTATTTATTATTTTCCTCTTTTTATTTTGGTTATAAAACTACTGTTTTATTTATTCTTTTATTTTGTTTATAAAACTACTGTTTTATTTATTCTTTTATTTTGGTTATAAAACAACCATTTTATGTATTCTTTTCCTCTTTTATTTTGGTTATAAAACTACTGTTTTATTTATTCTTTTATTTTGGTTATAAAACTACTGTTTTATTTATTCTTTTATTTTGGTTATAAAACTACTGTTTTATTTATTCTTTTATTTTAGTTATAAAACTACTGTTTTATTTATTTTTTCCTTTATGATCCTGGTTACAAAACTACTGTTTTGTTTGATGTGCCGCAGTATGATATGTAGACCATGTTCAACCCTAACTCTCAACCTAAGGTTTCTTTGTCTGCTTTACGTACACAAAGTATATATTTTTTTCATTTTAGTGCTAGTTGTTAAGTCAAGTTCAAATCTCATCGAATATACGAAGGGTTGTTCTTTTAATGCCAACTTAACGTGAGGCTTAAGTTAATATTTCCTAAGCAATGATTAATCCTCCTAATATTCAGAGCATAACGAATTTTCTTAAACGTTATTAGCCAATCACATTGTTCTAAGTTCCAAGTGCTCTACCGTTACGTGTGACCCGATATATCAGAATCCACTCTATATAACCGTGTTCTGTAAAGATCTGAAAAACTATATAAAGATGAACTGACAATACCCTTTTTTTTTTGGTTTGTTTTTAGATGATTTTTTTCGAGTGATAACTCAAAAAGACTGGTACTAAAGTAACCTAAAATACTGAACGTTTTGGCGTGTAATAACACATTAGAATCTTGCTACATTTTCCACGTGTTTTGGAACCAGAAGTGCTTGATTATACTGATAATCGTATTTGCTGTCACCCCTAAATCCCTAAATCATCGAAACGCTTTCCTGTCATCGGATAGCCTTATCGCACGTTAGACTATGATTCGTCGACAAGAACTGGGTCATTTTGGTTTCTGAAAACAACAATTATTGGTGCTTCCGGGAGGATAACTGATGAGCACACCTTGGTTGGCATGACAAATGAAAATGCGAGCTCTGTAATCGATACCACAGCACGTTGAGTTAGCCCCACGTTATTCGAGGTTTCATGTCGTTTTCAGATCCTTTGCTCATCCATTAAACTCGGCAGATCTCCATCACGAGCTCCCGGGGCTCGGAGGAGAAGGAGATTTTCTTTAAACAGGCAGGACTAGGAAGGCGGTCACGGACGACTTTACTGCGCCTAGTAACCGCCACCAAGACTGATGAAGCCCGAACTTACTTCTGATGTCTCCACTTCTAACAAATTACGCTGTCGTTTTCTCTGGCGTTATCTGGTCGCGGGAGCTGTAACGTGACGCGCGCTCGCAAGTGTTCTCCGTCAGCTGTTACATCTCTGTCTGCGGGAGCGTTCTCCTTATACGAGTCGTCTATATCATAACGCTGATCTCCCGCTAAAGACTGGCACTGGGACGTTGCTCTGTTCTCTGGAAGTTGTGACTCAAAAGAAACAACGCCGGTTTTTCATAGCAACCCATTGATACCACTTCCTACTATCCATCAATGAAGTGTTATTCATTTCGACCATATGGGCTCGCTAACACACACACACACACACACGGGACTATTTATACAAACTATTTCCTGCTCATCTCATGAAACTAGAAGGTAGTTAGTTCTTCGGTAAAACTCTAGTTTCCCTGCACATCCTGTTTAAACAATGAGATCTTACACGCGCGCGCGAAGTTCACTCTGGAAACCGTTACAAGTTCTCATTTTTGTTTTCATTATATTTCTTACGACTAAAGAGAAAACTGGATCAAAATCAAATAAATGTTTATTTTATAATATTGTGGACATTGATATTTCACACTTTCGTGGACAAAAAAAAAAGTTTAAAATACTAAATTCTTACCCACCACACACTTGAATAGTGAGATGCTGAACGCTGTATTGGTTGGCACAATATTTCTATAACAGTTTTAAGTTGATGATAACAGTTGATGATCTCAGTTTAAGATTAAGCTGCGAGAAAGACAATAATTTTTCCTACTAAAATTATTAATTTTTACGTTCATATAATTTAGGAGAGTTTGTATTTAAGCACAAAACTGCACAATGGGCTATCTGTGCTATGCCCACCACTGGTTATCGAAACCCGGATTCTAGCGTTGTAAGTCCGCAGACATACCGCTGTGCCACTGGGGAGGGGGGTGGGCTGAGTTGTTTGTTATTAAGTCACACAGCTACACAATGGGCTATCTGTGCTATGCCCACCACGGGTATCGAAACCCAGTTTCTAGCGTTGTAAGTCCACAGACATACCGCTATGCCACTGGAGGGCATTTAGGAGAGATTTGGATTTATTTCCTTTACAGGAATATTTGTAGATGACTCCCCCCCCCCCCAGATTGAGTTTCAATACCCGCGGTGGGCAGAGCAAAGATAGCCCATTATGTTGCCTTGTGTTTAATAAAAAACTTGGCCAGGTGGTTGAGGCACTCGACTCGCAATTTGAGGGTCGCGGGTTCGAATCCCTGTCACTCCAAACATGCTCGCCCTTTCAGCCGTGGGGGCGTTATAATGTGACTGCCAATCCCACTATTCGTTGGTAAAAGAGTAGCCCAAGAGTTGGCAATGGGTGGAGATGACTAGCAGCCTTCCCTTTAGTCTTACACTGGTAAATTAGGGATGGCTAGCGCAGATAGCCCTCGTGTAATATTGCGCGAAATTCAAAAACAAACACAAATTTTAGGCCTATTGATTCCTAATACTTCGCCAGCTTTCGGTGATTAAACCGTAAATATTATACATGTCTGTTTTGTTTTTTAATTCGCAGCATCGTCTGAGATATTCGTACATCCTAACACAATCTTTTGTTTTAACTCCATAACATGGCTAAAACTAATAACTAACCCATTTCGGGTTTGTATCTTCGTATTCAATATTTATTTAGCAAGGTTTCAGCACCCTCTCTACAAAATTAACTTGCCTAGAATTGATTTTTAATCTTATTGGAAATGTTATTATAAATTTGGGTTTATTTAATTACGAATAAATAAGTAAATAGGCTTAAAAACGTTTCTAGAAAAAAAAAAAAAACACTACGCTCACCTAGCGTCATGAGGTAGCAAACTTCGTATAACCGACAACTGACTTTGATAAATCTTCTCATAAATTATTCAGTTATTATAAATGCTTCCCATTTTTTATAATTTGCAGTTTAAGTGAATTTTATCACAAATTTTAGGGCTATTGGATTCCTTCTTTGATTTTTAACATTCTTCTTGTGTAAATAAACTGTTTCTTAACCCTAAATTTTGTCTTTTGTTCTATAGTTCTGTATTTTATTTACCTTAAAGCGTTAGTTCTTTATTTTATAGTCCTTTACATTATTCTTCCTTTGATGTTTACATTTTGTTCTACTTACTAAATAAGCTGTAGAGTTGTAAAAACTTTACTATCATTATGTTTAATTATACGTGGTGGGCAGAGCACAGATAGCCCATCGTGTAGCTTTGTGCTTAATTACAAACAAACAATGTTTAATTATATTGATAATCTCTATGAAATTAGACAACCTAATACCTGCTCTTGCTCCTAAAGTATACTAAAATAATATTTTTCTTTTAATGTTGATTATAAAGAATTATAATTTCAAGCATGCGCAGTATTATAATCATCTCTGGCACGTCTATTCAACATTTGGGCTTCTCACCTCCTGTTCATTTGGAGGGGGAAAGAACTAAGACTTTAGATGAGGCTAATTACTGGCAGACAAAACACGTCCTGGCGTAACTAAGCATCCATTTTCTGGAAAGATGCTACAGAGGAAGAGTGATGTTTCACACCTGACCTGTCGGTCTCGTGCCGAGTGCATTTCTTTAGTTTCTTCTGTCCATTGTGTCATTTCAGGACTCACACGATTAATCATTCCTTTCCTAACTTCTTCTTCAAGATTCCTGGGCAGCACCAGCAGCATCCAGCCCTACAGAGCAAGTCTGGAATTAAAGACTTTGTAGAACACAGAGAAACCACTGTCTTGAAAATAGTGTGGTACTGTCTTCAAAGGGTGTCTGTCGAGCTGTTAGATTAACGCCTGCTCGACGGGGTGAAACTTTAGTAGCTGACATCCGTAAAAGTTTGGTGGAATGTTTTTTTTTTTTTGCCTTTGCTCTGTCTCTTTGCATGGGAATATCTTCTTAAGTAGACGGTTGGGAACAATTGGGGGGTAATCTAATTAAAATGGCTTTTCGGGACTTATAGCGGGTACGTCTTTTTTTTCTTTTCTGAATTATGATTCAATTTGGAAAATTTTCAGTATTTTTGTAAAACTTTTCTCGCTGAGCGATCATGATTAATAATATAGTTTTTTCCCGTGGCTCAACTCTAAACATGAATGGTTAGAATGTAAAAATTCAGGGTTCTATCCCCGTGTCTACATCATAAGTTTTAATCACTCATGAAGACTCACTGAGCGATCATGATCAATAATATATTGTTTTTCCTCGGTGGCTCAGCGGTAAGCATGAAGAGCTTTAATGCTGAAATTCGGGGTTCTGTTACCACGGTGGAACCAAAACAAACAGTTAATAACATGCCAGCTATACGTATTTTACTACAAAGCTGAAATAATACAAACGAATTATAAAAAAAAAAAATCTGAAATCTCCAATGACGACTAGAAATTTAACTCGAAGTGTTTTGTTAGCTATAAAATGCCCCCCAGTGGCACAGCGGTATGTCTGCGGACCTACAACGCTAGAATCCGGGTTTTGATCCCCGTGGTGGGCAGAGCATATATAGCCCATTGTGTAGCTTTGTGCTGAATTACAAAACAAACAAACAGACACCTATAAAATACTTGGACAGAACACTTACTCCAAAAAAATTGATATATTTCTTATAATGAAAAACGATTTTGTGTTTTGCCCCTAGACCGCCAGGTGGCGTACTAATTAAATTCATATATAATTCAGGCAGAATAATGGCTCCACGATTACAACTCCCAGAAAGAATTTGTTGTTGTTGTTGCTGAAACAGAGGCTTGTTTAATTCTCTCTTCTTCTTTTTTGACAAAACTAAAACTGTTCCAGTTTTTCACCTTAATACGGTATTTACCATCAAATGTGAGTTTAAATATTTTCATTTCAAGACAACTCCACTTAAATAATTTCTGTGTACATTTTTTTTGCCAATAGTTTTTTTTGTAATTTTTTACTTTGTTTTCACCCATTGTTTCTAGGTTAATTATTTTATCTTAGTGTATCATCTTTTTAAACTTTTGTGAAAGGAAGGTTTAATTTTGTTTATTTTGCTCTTATGTAACATGTCTTTCACTCTTTATAAAAAATAAAACATTTATTATATTATTACTTGATAATTATTTCAAACTTTATGACAATGTGCTTATGTTTGCTTATTATTACGTGTAATTGTTTCCCATTTTAAAAGTTACTTAAATCTATTTATCGTTACCTGAAAATATTGTTCCACAATCTAAGGAAACTTACTTACGTTTATCGTTACCTGAAAATATTGTTCCACAATCTAAGGAAATTTACTTACGTTTATTGTTATCTGAAAATATTGTTCCACAATCTAAGGAAACTTACTTACGTTTATTGTTATCTGAAAATATTGTTCCACAAGCTAAGGAAACTTACTTACGTTTATTGTTATCTGAAAATATTGTTCC
>NW_013669570.1:87786-92441 GCF_000517525.1 Limulus polyphemus | reverse complement strand
GACAGTTAAACTGTTAACATTGAAAGGTTACCTACATCTAACCATATAACAACATGAAATCAAACTGTTAACAGTGAAGGGTTGCCTACATCTTACCATATAAAAACGTGACAGTTAAACTGTTAACATTGAAAGGTTACCTACATCTAACCATATAACAACATGAAATCAAACTGTTAACAGTGAAGGGTTGCCTACATCTTACCATATAAAAACGTGACAGTTAAACTGTTAACATTGAAAGGTTACCTACATCTAACCATATAACAACATGAAATCAAACTGTTAACAGTGAAGGGTTGCCTACGTCTCACCATATAAAAACATGAAAGTTAAACTGTTAACAGTGAAAGGTTACCTACGTCTGACCATATAACAACATGAAAGTTAAACTGTTAACAGTGAAAGGTTAACTACGTCTCACCATATAACAACGTGAAAGTTAAACTGTTAACATTGAAAGGTTACCTACATCTTACCATATAATAACGTGAAAGTTAAACTGTTAACATTGAAAGGTTACCTACATCTTACCATATAACAACGTGAAAGTTAAACTGTTAACAGTGAAAGGTTAACTACATCTTACCATATAACAACATGAAAGTTAAATTG
This sequence comes from Limulus polyphemus, assembly GCF_000517525.1. Classification (NCBI taxonomy): domain Eukaryota; kingdom Metazoa; phylum Arthropoda; class Merostomata; order Xiphosura; family Limulidae; genus Limulus; species Limulus polyphemus. The sequence continues at coordinate 91,826 of NW_013669570.1, read as the reverse complement.
TTAACAGTGAAAGGTTAACTACATCTTACCATATAACAACATGAAAGTTAAACTGTTAACATTGAAAGGTTACCTACGTCTCACCATATAACAACATGAAAGTTAAACTGTTAACAGTGAAAGGTTAACTACATCTAACCATATAACAACATGAAAGTTAAACTGTTAACATTGAAAGGTTAACTACATCTTACCATATAACAACGTGAAAGTTAAACTGTTAACAGTGAAAGGTTAACTACGTCTCACCATATACCAACGTGAACGTTAAACTGTTAACAGTGGAAGATTTTCTACATATTACTAGTTAAAAATTTAGTTTATATAAACGAAAGGTTAATAAACCGACAACTAAATATTTTTTTTTAAACAGATTACATCAAAATTAGCCGTTTACATTGTTATGTTATTCTTGCGAACGGAACTAAGTTTGTTTGTTTGTTATCAAGTAAGTCAGTGAGTAGTTTAATCCGTTAAACCACTCAATGTGTTGAAGTTATTACTGATACACATTAAACCACTCAATGTGTTGTAGTTATTACTGATACACATTAAACCACTCAATGTGTTGTAGTTATTACTTATTATTTTCATGAGTATAATATATTAAAGGGTTTAATTTGATATGATTAATACACTATTGACTCTACCTTAAACCAACCAAGAGATCAGTTGCGCCCCACTTCGGGGCGTTCCATTCTTTGGAAAACGCTGGTAACTTGAGGGTTAAGCGTATTTCTAAAGGTTTAAATAAATATTGTTACAATTATCTTATTTAGATATTGTTGGCACCGAAGTCTAAAGTGTGGTAATTTCATTGTTGCATCTCCTGATCTCAGGATCGAGCCGTGGCTTCTCGCACACGCTAATAAAGTGCTATAGGAACAGAAATAAAGGCTTAACCCTGTAAAGCACCCAATAAATGTTTCAAGTGTTTGTAGTTAATGCTGTGAGTAGCCTAGACCACTTCGCTCGAGCTCCTACTGCCTTCAGGGGGCTTGTTTCTGAAACCTCTTTCAGTCTAAAGACGAGTGTACTGTTTCACTACTCCATCACCTAGAATTTTACATTGTAGTTGTTCCTCTAATTGCCGTTAGATGGCTGCCAAGCCTAAAGATCTCTCCCAACACAAGGAGTTATTTTAGTGCTGTCATCAGAAGCCTAGGGGGCCTCGTGTATATAACCTTACATCTTCCAAATGTACACCCATTAATCAACCTAGCGATACTTAAGGGAAACAAAAAAAACTTGACGCAGTAACGAAACAAAACAAGAACGGTTTAATAAAAATTAACAGTTTTTATGACACTTTCTAGAAATATAGTAAAGTGCCTAATGTAGAACAATATGGCACTTCCATCCAGAACTTTGAACTAAATATTTCACGAATCTGAGCCCAAATTGCAACACGCATCACAGAGGCGGGGGAGACCCCACGAAACTGAAGATATAAACGGAAATCTAGCTTTTTCAAATGAGTAATTCGTTACACCTCCTGAGCGTTGGTTCTAAGGAATCTAAGTCTAATCCATTGGAAGTGAACGGAAACATGAAAAGTTCAGTGTATTGTTCATCTTCTGGAATAACACGACCATACATACTTTCAGCTTGACGATAAAGTTGAATATCCTTTAAAGACGTGATCTGCTGATCATCGAATTTAACTTTCGTATACTAGATTTATATGTACAGATAGATAGAGATTGATTGATGGATGAATAGATAAATAGAGATTGATTGATGAATGAATATATAGATAGAGATTGATTGATGAATGAATATATAGATAGACTGATTGATTGATGGATGAATATTTAGATAGACAGACTGATTGGTGGTTGGATAGATAGATAGATAGACTGATTTATTGATGGATAGATAGATAGACTGATTGATGGATGAATATATAGATAGACTGATTGATGGATGAATAAATAGATAGACTGATTGGTGGTTGGATAGATAAACAGATTGGTGGTTGGATAGATAGACAGATTGGTTGATGGATAGATAGATAGACTGATTGGTGGTTGGATAGATAGATAGACTGATTGATGGATGAATATATAGATAGACTGATTGGTGGTTGGATGAATATATAGATAGACTGATTGGTGGTTGGATAGATAGATAGACTGATTGGTGGATGGATGGATAGATCGATAGTCAAAAAGATGGAGAAATGGATACTTAGCCAGACAGACAATGTGCTCTGGTCATCTGCTGTCACTCCCAAGTGTTCTTGTCTTCTGCTGTCACTCCCAAGTGTTCTTGTCTTCTATTGTCACTCCCAAGTGTTCTTGTCTTCTGATGTCACTCCCAAGTGTTCTTGTCTTCTGCTGTCACCCCCAAGTGTTCTTGTCTTCTACTGTCACTCCCAAGTGTTCTTGTCTTATGCTGTCACTCCCAAGTGTTCTTGTCTTCTGCTGTCACTCCCAAGTGTTCTTGTCTTCTACTGTCACTCCCAAGTGTTATTGTCTTATGCTGTCACTCCCAAGTGTTCTTGTCTTCTGCTGTCAATCCCAAGTGTTCTTGTCTTCTATTGTCACTCCCAAGTGTTCTTGTCTTCTGCTGTCACTCCTAAATAGTAGATTATTATTAATTACTGTCAATGAATACAAGTAAGATTAATTCCAGTGGATATGGCCTGGTGATTAGCTCGCTCAACTCGCAATCTGAGGGTCGTGGGTTCGAATCCCCTTTACCAAACATGCTTGCCCGTTCAGCCGTGGGGTCGTTATATTGTGACGCTTAATCCTACTATTCGTTGGTAAAAGAGTAGCACAAGAGCTGATGGTGGGTGGTGTTGACTAGCTGCCTTCTCCCTAGTGCATCGCCCCCCAGTGGCACAGCGGTATTTCTGCGGGGTTATAACGCAAAAATCCGGGTTTCGATACCCGTATTGGGCAGAGCACAGATAGCCCATTGTGTAGCTTTGTGCTTAATGACAAACACACGAACCCTAGTGCATCACTGCTCAATTATGGACGGCTAGCACAGATATACAAACCATCGTGTAGCTTTGCGCGAAATTCAAAACAAACCAAATCCAATCCAATGGACACGTTATCTTGTTCAAATAGCAAGTGGATAAGAAACAAAACACCCTCTTGCGTTAACATTATGAACTATGAGTTGTTGTTGTTGCTTTTATACACCCACTGAGTTCTTTACGCCAAAGAACAACGTTCTTTATGTCAATTTAAAAGGGGAAACCTCAGGGGAAATTAACCCTAAAACGTGATTCAGTTACATCGAAAATATCATTTCCACGCTGTTTTTTTCTGTACGGACACGTGGTGACTACTCATTACCCTGGCTTTTTCCTTTATTTCAAATCTGTGCTATATATCCGAAAATATGGATGAAATAGGAGAAGAAAAGATGTAAATGGGAAAGGCAGACGTTGTGGAGACCAGAATATCTCAGTTTTAGTTTTTCTCCACGATCGCTCTTGCCAGGAAAGCGTGTCCTTACTTCAGCCTGCTGCGCGTGATTAATTACTATAGCTGGCGTAATGTTGCGGTGAAACACGAGAATCCTTTAGGTTTACAGCTTATTAAAACCTCTTCGTTATGACATAATAGAGGATCGGGATAAAAATGCGCGAGTAAACTAACTGGCTTAATTAATATGAGGTCAAAGAACCAACCTGATTATACTCGGAACCAGCAGCGTTTTACTGTTTAACGAGCAACGAGATTATACGTTGGACGAACGACACTTAGAATATAACAAAACTGTGCCATTAAACACACGTTTCTGTATTGTACAGCTCACCTGTCGTTTCTGTGGTATTTCATTTCTATACACATTAAACCACTCAATGTGTTGTAGTTATTACGGATACACACCGTAATAACTACAACACATTGAGTGATTTAATGTGTATCCGTAATAACTACAACACATTGAGTGATTTAATGTGTATCCGTAATAACTACAACACATTGAGCGGTTTAATGTGTATCCGTAATAACTACAACACATTGAGTGGTTTAATGTGTATCCGTAATAACTACAACACATTGAGTGGTTTA
>NW_013669570.1:82373-86831 GCF_000517525.1 Limulus polyphemus | reverse complement strand
CACTGTTAACAATTTAACTTTCATGTTGTTATATGGTGAGAGTAGGTAACCCTTCAATGTTAACAGTTTAACTGTCACGTTTTTATATGGTGAGATGTAGTTAACCTTTCACTGTCAACAGTTTAACTTGTTATATGATATATATAACCAGTGGTGCGGGCATGACTCCTCGTCGTATGCCTAAACCAAGGCCCAATAGAAGTATTTTAATTGCATGAAACAGACGGCTCTAAACGTATACCGTAAGCCTAGCCAAAATTAGTTTAACATTCCACAAAATAAGCTCCAACTTCATGAGAACTAAGAATAATAAAAAAAAAAGTTGAGTTGGAATTCTTACAACTTCATTATCCTTAGCAGTAACAACCTCACCGAGTTCTGGTGTCCATGGCAATTGGATCCTCATCATTATAGTGGTCTAATTAAGCTCGAACTAAGATAAGCCTAAAAAATTAGATGGTTTACGGTTTTTCGTGGAACATGCCATTCCTCTTCTATACAAATGGTATGAACGACGGTTCTGGCTCGAGTTTCCTTTCGTATAAGTTTCTACCAAAATGTCAGCAGAGCATTAGAATTTTATCAACAACAACAAAAAAAAAGACGTCTCGATCTTCGCTCTCCCGGTATGTCAGTTATCTGCCATCTGCTCTAAGTAAGAAATCCTAATAGATAGTAACGTCGGTTAAACTTAGGGGATGACCAGGGAGGACTAAAGACCGTAAGTGGCCGGATCGTGCTCTATTTCTCTTCTTCCGCGTGCAGTGTTCCGCACAACTGCCGCGTGCAAGCGACCAACACATCATAGAAAGCCGAACTCAGCCTTTCCTTGTTTCGTAGATGTCACCTCACGGTCGGAGTGAGAAAGACCCGAACTTCGTCTTTTAACCCGTGGGAAAAAAAAGAAGAAATATATATATAACAAACTAAAAAGATCAATCCTGTGGGTATGACCTCTTAGGCTGTAATGGCGCTTGAACTAGCCAACCGTCAATTGTGAGTAGTTCGTAAATCGGCCATTTTATCCTTGTGTGACCGGCAGGAATATTTAGCTGCAATGTCTGATTAAACGAGAACCCGTGGTGGGCAGAGCACAGACAGCCCATTGTGTAATGTTTTCCTTAAATCAACATAAACTTAGATTATCTACCAGCAATATATCCTGTGTTGTACTTCCAAAACAAAAACGTTATATATATATATATATAGCCCCCCAGTGGCGTGCAACGCTATAAACCGGGTTTCGATACCCGTGGTAGGTAGAGTACAGATACCCCATTGTGTAGCTTTGTGCTTAATCACAAACTAACAATCAAATATATATATATATATATATTTGAAGTAATAACATAACAGAAGAATAGCACAGATAGACCATTGTGTAGCTTTGCGCTTAACAACAGCCAAAGCTAAACGTGATAAATGCATTATTTTCATTAAGACTAACACAGTTGTTATATAACTACATTTTGCATGGCACGTGACGTAATTGTATAAACATGCGAACCGGTATATACACTGACTGCTTTTAAAAGTAATGTAAACACGCAGATTGCTAACGTGTTCTCATGCAGTTGTTGCAAATTTTGTAGAACGTACTTTCTAACGGTAAAGCTAATTCAGGAACGAACATCATAATATCTCACGTTTATCGTTATTAGTTTATCATTGGATCGAAACTGTCAGGGCTTTCGACTTATATACACTATAGTCTTTAACACATAGTTAAATGGAACCTAAAAACGTGTGCATAGAGCTTTGCCCTAATGTATGCAATAAGCACGTGTTTTTTACCCTAATGTATGCAACGAACACGTGTCTTTTACCCTAATGTATGCAACGAACACGTGTATTAGTGCTGTCTCTTCCGACTTCAGATGTTTCTATTTTTATCATTATATACATGTGATATGTAAACATGAAATCTGAACTTAAACTTTTCGAATAAGCGATGTTGTTCCGAAAAACAAAGATGTGGACCCCAAAACAAAGATGTGTATCTTAGACGTAATATGCATTTATTTTAATTATTATGATATCTTGAAAAATATAATTTTACTTAAAGAGTAACTTATTGTGAATTATTAAGTAAAGTAAGTCATGGCGAAGTGTTCAACAATTCGGATATTTTCACATCAAAATTAATGGCGAAGTGTTCGATAAATCGGATATTTTCACATCAAAATTAATGGCGAAACGTTCGATAATTCGGATATTTTCACATCAAAATTAATGGCGAATTGTTCGATAAATCGGATATTTTCATATCAAAATTAATGGCGAAGTGTTCGATAAATCGGATATTTTCACATCAAAATTAATGGCGAAACGTTCGATAATTCGGAAATTTTCACATCAAAATTAATGGCGAAACGTTCGATAAATCGAATAATTTCATATCAAAATTAATGGCGAAGTGTTCGATAAATCGGATATTTTCATAACAAAATTTATCTTTGTGTGAGCGTGTGTGTGTGTGTGTGTAAGGGAGGAGGGGGGTATTTAACTAAATCACTCATCAGTTCCCTCCAAAAAGTAACGAATATATTGAATTAAGTAATAATCGACTGTGTTTTTTTGTTTACAGTTCCAGTTTCTTCATTTCAACAATGAATTATCAATTGATCCATACATAAAAAAATACCGCACAAAACACTAACCTAGAACCTAAAAAAACAAACAAACAAAATAACACACACGTGTACTAATGATCCTCGTTATGAAATAATGGTTGATTTATGATATGGTCCATGTTATAAGATACTGTTTACATTATTATTTATACTATACACTACAGCATGGACTAAACTCCTGATCATTTCTTTAATGAGTAGCTATCCGTTTCCCCCACGTGCTGACAGAAACAAAGCACGTGGTAAACCAATCTCTTGTGCCTCAAAATTGACACAAAAAACAGGTAATTTATATATATATATACCTTGTTAAGCCCGTCTAGTATCCAGAAAGCACGTGGATACAGCGATACGAAAGAAACCTTGTTTAGTGAATGTATGAACTGTGTGTGTCATCTGATATATATTATTATGTACCGGCTGTCTTCTCTTGTAGTATATGTTTGTTATCTGCCGGGTTTTCCTATTTCGAGACCAAGTTTCTGTTGTGGAGTATTTAATCCTCAACTGGTAGGGTAAAAAAAAAGTAGACCCATCTGTAATAAACTTCACAAATATTATCTTTATAACAAGATGGGATCATAATGACCCACAATATAATAGTAAGAAAGATAATTGAAACAGTGTATTCGCTCTGCTCAACACCCAAGAACAGATTGAGGATATAGTACAGAAAATATCAGCTGAGTTGTTTTGTTTGTTTTTAATTAAGCACAAAGCTACACAATGGGCTATCTGTGCTTTGTCCACTACGGGTATCGGAACCCGGATTCTAGCGTTGTATGTCCGCAGACATATCGCTGTGCCACTGGGGGGCCTGACTTGTTTGTTGTTAAGCACAAAGCTACACAAAGGACTATCTGTATTCTGCCCACCACGAGTATCGAAACCCGGTTTCGAGCAGTATAAGTTCGCAGACATACCACTATGCCACTGGGGGGCAGCTGACCCCACCCTACCAGTTGAGGGTTAATATACACCGATTTATTTTATCTTTGTTTGTTTGTTTGTCTTTGCTCAGTAGGTCATCTACGCTCTGTCCACCACGGGGAATCGAACCCAGGACTTTAGTGTTGTTGTTCCTTAAAGGTACGGCTAATGACCCACTGGTCCAGCTAAAAGCTAGCTGTTAATAAGATATTAAGAAAGAAAGACTGGACAGATCGACGGTCAATATTGTTTATTTAAAAGATGGATATTTATATTCGTGTTATATAACGACCGTTTACAGCAAATAAAAGAGGTAAAATTGAAGACCTGTTCTGTTTTGGAACGAAGCGTCATCTGCCGTGTCCACCGTTAGGAATCGAACCCTGAATTTTAGCGTTGTAGTTCGTATGTCCAGGGGACAAATCTGATGTTTGTTAATTTACGTTATTGGCCACAAAGCTACACAATGAATTATTTGTGCTTTACCTATCGGAGAGATTGACCCCCCGAAGTTTAGCGTCATAAACTCTAAAATTTACCACTGAGCCACCTGGTGGGGGGGGGCGAAGTTGAAGAGGAAGGTTTGTTTAAAATAAAAAAAAGTAAAATCTAAAATGTTTCCTTATTGTTCGCGCCACCCAGTAGTTCGAACTTCTAATAAATAATACACATTCTTCAGTTGATTTAATTTAACTATTTCATTTGTGCCACATTTTTTTCATTTAATATTATTGTAATAAGTTTGTTTGTTGTTAAGCTACACAATAGGCTATCTTTCCTGTGCCCATCACGAGCATCGGAACCTTACAAGCCTTCAGACTTACTGCTAATATAATGTTCGGCTGTTGGGAGAGAGTTGAAGAGAGAGAGAAATCGGATGTCCTGTTTCAGTATT
>NW_013669570.1:80113-81373 GCF_000517525.1 Limulus polyphemus | reverse complement strand
TTCTCTTACTCGTGAACATACTTGTTGTATCATTCTCTTGCTCGTGAACATACTTGTTGTATCATTCTCTTGCTCGTGAACATACTTGTTGTATCATTCTCTTACTCGTGAACATACTTGGACAACCTTATAAACAAAGTTGAACAATATTCCTAACTTTAATTGATGAACAACATTCATGAACACAGATGAACAACCTTATAAACAAAGTTGAACAGTATTCCTAACTTTAGTTGATGAACAACATTCATGAACATATTTGAACAACATTCCTAACTCTAGGTGATGAGCAACATTCACGAACATATATGAAGAACATTCAAAGATATTGGCTAGCTTTAAATTGCCAAAAATGAAATACCCAGACATATCGCCAGTGAACTAACTGCTGACATTTGTCAGTAAAGATCGTGATATATTTATTTCTTACGGAACACCTTAGTTCTACCAGTTATCCAATGTTCTCGAAAGTTCACAATGTTTTAACTCTGGAGAGTCCACTTGATGCATGGTGTGATTATGATATATATATATATAATACGGTTGTTAATAGCTAATACGTTTATCTTAAACCTACTTAGTCTAGGGAATTACATTTATCTAGATGCACATTCGGGATCATAGGTTTTATTCAGGAATGTTTGGGCATTATCAGGGTTTTTCAGAAAATGACACAGAAGGCGTTCAAATATGCCTTTCGTCAGTCGGCATATCGTGATTATTCTTAAATGAAGCTATGAAAGCATCATCTGTTCTGGACAGTGGTCATTGATTCGCGCAAAATCCCGCACGCTGACACCCATTTTATCTGTAGCTACAACAAGTATTATCTGTTCTGGACAGTGGTCATTGATTCTCGCAAACTCCCGCACGCTGACACCCATTTTATCTGTAGCTACAACAAGTATTATCTGTTCTGGACAGTGGTCATTGATTCTCGCAAACTCCCGCACGCTGACACCCATTTTATCTGTAGCTACAGCAAGTATTATCTGTTCTGGACAGTGGTCAATGATTCTCGTAACATTCCGCACACTGACACCCATTTTATCTGTAGCTACAGCAAGTATTATCTGTTCTGGACAGTGGTCAATGATTCTCGTAACATTCCGCACACTGACACCCATTTTATCTGTAGCTACAGCAAGTATTATCTGTTCTGGACAGTGGTCAATGATTCTCGTAACATTCCGCACACTGACACCCATTTTATCTGTAGCTACAGCAAGTATTATCTGTTCTGGACAGTGGTCAATGATT
>NW_013669570.1:73583-79253 GCF_000517525.1 Limulus polyphemus | reverse complement strand
CGGGAATTCGAATCCGCGACCCTCAGATTGCGAGTCGAGCGCCCTAACCACCTGGCCATGCCGGGCAACTAAAATTAGTACCATGCTGTATGCATAAAATCTCTTTTTTAGTCGCTAAAGTTAAATAAAAGACAAATAATTAAAACGAATATGAATATTAGTAGACTCCTAGAAGTTTTAAGTACGTTATGCTTTTAATTTCAGAATAACGAACGAAAGACTCTTAAAACAACAACAGTAAGAATACGGGCTCTATAAGTTTGAAAGTTCCGTTTCAGCTTACGAACAGGCGAGAGTTTATCCGTCGAAAATGCCCGTTCTATTCCTAACATCAAATTAAAATTAACGACTGCGTTTCAAGTCGTTATTTGATTGATATCTGGTTAGGGTGTTCTGTCGTCCAGATCATAAACTCTCCGATGTCATGTATCTCGCTCTTTCTTGTTTTCAAATAAAGTTGTCTAACCTCTTTTTAAAAACACTATTTGATACTCATCCGGAGTTGAGTTACGGTCACCTTAGCCCACCGTGCAACTAGCGCCGCCTACCAGTGCTGCTTCACACCTTTGCCGTGTCCATTATTTCTGTAGCTGTCAGGAGTTAAGTGGCCCATCAGGTGATCACCGTCGCTGCCAGCTATCACGTCTTGATTTTTACATCCCCCCCCCTCAGTTCCTCCTGACATGGAGTGGGGACATAATTACACCTCAGTCCTCCATTTTTTTTTCTTCTCTCTCCCCCGAACAAGAACTGGCCACATTTCTCCCGCTGGCTAACAAAGTGGAACCCACAGCAGTCCGGAACCTGCCGACTGTTACCTGATCGACCCCCCGGACTTCGTTAATCATCTCCGCGGCGAGACACAAAGCTGAACCTCCTGACCACACGTGCTACGATGCTCGTGCATCAGGCTGCGCTGGCAAGTTCTTCTGATGTCGGCATCAATTCTACTGGCAAGACATGGCTAATTAGTCCATTGATTACGTGTCCAACCTCCCTTCTCTTGAAGTCTTTGTTCTCAACTGGCAGCCCTCTTGGTGGGGCTCCTACTAAATTTCTTAATTTCCATTCAGATGTCACCTCCCCTGGACTATAGTTTTAATGTTCTAATACGCGCATTTTTATCAGATTCGTTAAGCCAGGCAATTTTGGAAGGACCTTAAAGAAAATTCAGTAGTTTAACTTTTCTCAAAGAGCTCCTTTTCTTTTAGATGACCGTGGCGTTGAGGAATATAAATGACCTTATTATATTCCTGTCCATTATGCATACGTGCAAAGGCAGTTCATAAAAAAAAAGACGATTATGAGTAATTAAATACATTCCTTAAATAGTGGTTACATTTTTTAAGCGATACTATGTAGCGCATAATCCTAGCTAAGATCTTTTGTTTTTGATAAGCCATCTGACGGTGTATAAAAACACCACTGAATCAGCACCATTATGGCAGTAGAAACCTAAAGTAACGTGGTCTTTTTTTTGGGAGTCCATATGTACATGTTATACCAAATAGCCCTAAACACTCATACCTATTTCGCTTCACCAATTCTTTTTATTTCTCTTCTACCCCCCACCCCACCAGAAAATCAAAACGATATTTTGACGGATAACAACTCCCCCTCAGAAAATCAAAACGATATTTTGACGGATAACAACCCCTCCCCCAGAAAATCAAAACGATATTTTGACGGATAACAACCCCTCCCCCAGAAAATCAAAACGATATTTTGACGGATAACAAAGATTTTTTCATACTTTCATATACTTATATCCAGACTACGATTTAACCAAACTTTTAAAATTCAGGATTCGATATCTGAGGTGGGCACAGTACAGATAGCCCATTGTGCATGGGCTTGCGCTTTAACACGAACAATCCACTCCAGAAATTCCCACTGTCGAATCTCCCGGTGGAAATACTGGTAGGTGTACGGACTTGCAACCAACCAACCCCCTCCCAGTGGATCAGCGATAATAAATCTGAAGGCTTCCGACACTAAAAATCGGGTTTCAACACCTGTGGTGAATACAGCACCCATTGTGTAGCTTTGTACTTAATAACAAACAAATAAATCCCACTTTATATCTAGTTTAACAAAAATTTCCGGCTCTTGCCAAATGAACTTTATATCCAATCAACAAAACGTTTCTCCGTGGTTATCGATAATTCAAATATCAGCTTGGTTGATTTTTTTTACTTCTCATGCACCCTCTTTGCTAAACGGGGTGTCCGAAAAGTCTGGAACCATAGGTGATTCGTAGCTTTCCCTAATTTCAGATACGTGACTGATTATGGCGCCGTCAAAGCACGAGGAGATCGAGTTAATCCTGCTGTTAATCCAAACTTTTTTCGAATTACAAGGACAGCATGCTATAAGCTTCGTTGAAGTACCTATGGTTCCAGACTTTTCGGACAACCTGGATATTATCACGTTTAATCGTACTTATGTCCAGTTCTACCACATTTTACCAGAAACATCTGGATGTAAGTGTTGTTTGTTCATTTTGACGGGCCCGGCCTGGCCAGGTGGTTAGGAGGCGCTCGACTCGCAATCTGCGGGTTCGAATCCCCGTCACACCAAACATGCTCGCCCTTTCATCCGTGGGGCGTTATAATGTGACGGTCAATCCCACTTTTCGTTGGTAAAAGAGTAGCCCAAGAGTTGGCGGTGGGTGGTGATGACTAGCTGCCTTCCCTCTAGTCTTACACTGCTAAACTAGGGACGGCTAGCGCAGATAGCCCTCGTGCAGCTTTGAGTGAAATTCTAAAACAAACAAATCACACATCAAATATGCAGAAAATACCAATTGTAGTGAAAAACTATAATCACGAGGTGGCAGGAGTGACATCGGGGCAGCATCAAAATGTGGATGATCCATTGATGGACGTTCAGCGGGGAGGAGCTACCAGGGTGGATTTATAACCATAGGAAAAAGGGGGAAGGATTCAAGCCCCAGTAGGTTTCAAGAAGGCATCGCATGAGACTGAGTCTCATGACAAATTTTGAGTTCTTGGACAAATCGAAAATAAGACTACGCTTCGTATAGTTGTAGAGTATATATTAGACATATGGTGATTTAGGTTGTCTTTTACTTTACCAAAGTGTGACTAGTTGTAGAGTATATATTATACATATGGTGGTTTAGGTTGTCTTTTACTTTACCAAAGTGTGACTATTTGTAGAGTATATATTATACATATGATGGTTTAGGTTGTCTTTTACTTTACCAAAGTGTGACTAGTTGTAGAGTGTATATTATACATATGGTGGTTTAGGTTGTCTTTTACTTTACCAAAGTGTGACTAGCTGTAGAGTATATATTATACATATGGTGGTTTAGGTTGTCTTTTACTTTACCAAATTGTGACTATCTGTAGAGTGTATATTATACATATGGTGGTTTAGGTTGTCTTTTACTTTACCAAAGTGTGACTAGCTGTAGAGTGTATATTATACATATGGTGGGTTTGGTTGTCTTTTACTTTACCAAAGTGTGACTAGTTGTAGAGTGTATATTATACATATGGTGGGTTTGGTTGTCTTTTACTTTACCAAAGTGTGACTAGTTGTAGAGTGTATATTATACATATGGTGGGTTTGGTTGTCTTTTACTTTACCAAAGTGTGACTATATATATATATATATATATATATGTGATTTATAGAATATGTACCATTGCTGCTTCTGTCTTATTCTTCGTCTTTTAGATTTGTCCCTGCACAGAGTTCCTGAGGAGGGACAGATGTCCCCGAAGACATATAAATCACGGACATATAAATGAATGGAATTATAATTTGTTTTCCACGATCCATTTTTAATATTTTAAACAGAAGAATAAATTAGTAGCATCAATGTGGTGAGTGAAACACAGCTAAAAATAGCATACATATATAATTCATATTTCACCTGTATAAGAAGCTTATAAACATTATGGTTTTGATTTGAGTTTGTCTAGGGTTACTGGTGGAGGAGGAACTCCTGGAAACCGGTATAACTGAGCGACAAGTGGCGAATCGAATGTTCGATTTGGATTTATGTTTAGTTTAGCATATTAAACAGCTAATTACTTATACATTTTAATTGTCTAAAACTCAACTCTAAAATCCGGGGTTAGAGTGTGGACACAGCAGATAGCCTTTGATGGCTTTGATTTATAACAAAACAAACTAAAAGTTAACAATTCAATATGATGAGCTACGAGGAAATGAACCGTCGGGCTGGATTTTCTGTCCTATGTATTACACTCTCTTGGAATACTAAATGAACACCCACGAAGACAAACAAAGCTAGGTAGTCGGAGCTGTTTTTGTGCTGTATCCCCCCCCACCCGAAAAAAAAATTAATGTTTCATCTAAAGTAATAACAAAGAGGTGGAAATTATCACGCGTAACGTAAATTCTCCCTTCCCCAAGACTTCACGAATACAAAGAAGTTTGGGAACTTCTGCCCCGTATTAGGTAGAGAAAGAACACGCGGCGGTACTTTCTCCCTGTCATCACTTTCTTCCCGACGGCGGCTAAATAAAAGGTTGTACGGGAACACCACGACTTTTTACCGCTGTTGGAAGGCATGGAGGCGGCTAGAGGGCTGGGAAAACGTCTCTACTCCCTCCGAGCATCGCGGTAGGCCTATTTCAACACGAAAGATAGAATTAGGTGCAGAACCCACTAAGTTAAAAATGACTAAAGAAAGATGACACGTGTTAAATTATTCCAATTTTAAGTAATCAATAAGCCTTGAACTAACGCTGCAAAAGTAATCCATAAGCTAACGTCATAACTTAGGTCCTACATATAAAAACAGAATCATTAGAAATTATAAAACACTTGAGGAATACAAGTTGCTTAGCCTAAAATCAAAACATTATCGTGTATCCTTTCTATTAGAACTTCGTGAAGCATTGTTGAAATAACAATGTTTTGTGACAATACATCTCGGTATTTTAACAATATTGTGTTGTCTGTGTTACAAATAACGCGATATATATGTGCGGCATAGTTTTTATTACTTATTAACACCCCGTTTTAATGACTGATATGTACGTGTGTTATATTTCAAAATTTCTAGAGCATACTGGAGTTTTATCATTTAACGACTATTATAATATCAAACAGCTGTGTATATTAACCTCCGAGGAAGCCAGAAAGGCGAAACGCTGGTTGAAATAAATATATATATATATTTATCTGGAGTGTAAAGGTCGTTTTTTTTTCTAAACCTTTTATCAATATATTGTTGTTATAGAAGTATATGCATATATATATGATTCATCCAATCAACATTTGTAGCTGACTGGGATGAATATGTCACTGACTGATGTACATGCGTTACAGATTTATGAACATAAATTAATTATTAATCCATCTCTGTTAATAACTGACTGACATACACGTGCCATGGACTGATATAAAAACATCACTGACTGACATACACGTGCCATGGACTGATATAAAAACATCACTGACTGAAGCACATGTGTTATGGTCTGATATAAGAATATATCACTGACTGACATACATGTGTTATGGTCTGATATAAAAATATATCACTGACTGACACACATGTGTTATGGTCTGATATAAGAATATATCACTGACTGACACACATGTGTTATGATCTGACATAAGAATATATCACTGACTGACATACACGTGTTATGGTCTGATATAA
>NW_013669570.1:72781-73399 GCF_000517525.1 Limulus polyphemus | reverse complement strand
TACACGTGTTATAGTCTGATATAAGAATATATCACTGACTGATGTACACGTGTTATGGTCTGATATAAGAATATATCACTGACTGATGTACACGTGTTATGGTCTGATATAAGAATATATCACTGACTGACGTACACGCGTTACTGATAAATATTTACGTATTTCGTTACTGGCGTCAATAACTGATCAATACATCTCACGGAACAATGTATTACACATTATTGATTGATATTTACTCGTGTTATTGATCGCTATACATGTCCCCTGATGGTTAAACTCCGGGGTTCTATTCCCCGCTGTGGATGGCGAGGCTGTATAACACTGAACCATGACATTTTGAACGAAGGTTTGAACTATATGAGTTAAAAAACACGAACAATGATTTTGTAATATAAATAACATTTTGAGGTTTAGAAACTTACCCTCATTTCGACCCCCCCCCCATATTTTTAATTAACTGTACTGACGATGTTATATTTGAAATTTCTGTATTCCCGAGATTAATTTGTATGGAGTAGTAGTTTACAAATTCTCGTCGAAACGATATTTTCATTTCCCTTTTCCACCAATCACGTGCTTTCAGGTAACGCTGTAGGTGGGGTTCTTTGCAGGTGGTCC
>NW_013669570.1:67796-71781 GCF_000517525.1 Limulus polyphemus | reverse complement strand
CACCAATCACGTGCTTTCAGGTAACGCTGTAGGTGGGGTTCTTTGCAGGTGGTCCTGGGTCTAAAGTAAGGCGGCACATCACTAATGCTGCCATCTACCGGCCATGCATGACTACCCGTGTCACTAGCTGCCCACTATATGCGTTATCAAGCTAAGGCCGTATAATCACAGGCAAACTGAGAAAGACTATTATCTTCCAGTATCAATTTCATGATGACGTAATGAAACAGTACCTTCAATTTTCTTTCTCGCGCTGCCGTTTCATTCATCTGTGTGCGCGAACGCAATTTTCGGAAATGAAATGTTAGGAAAATAATAATAGTATTTTAAATTAATATAAATAAAGCCATCAGACAGGAACAGCAAACGTCTGTTTTTTTCTTACTCCTGTGGTTTTTTTTTCTTCTTTACTAAAAGATGAGATTTTGTCTTCTTTCAAAAATCCAAGGTTATTTTAATATTCCCACTGTTTTAATTGTGTATTTTTTTTTCCTATTTAAGAAAGAGGCTTAGCTAATGCTTCTTAAGGTTATTTTAATATTCCCACTGTTTTAATTGTGTATTTTTTTTCCTATTTAAGAAAGAGGCTTAGCTAATGCTTCTTAAGGTTATTTTAATATTCCCACTGTTTTAATTGTGTATTTTTTTTTCCTATTTAAGAAAGAGGCTTAGCTAATGCTTCTTAAGGTTATTTTAATATTCCCACTGTTTTAATTGTGTATTTTTTTTCCTATTTAAGAAAGAGGCTTAGCTAATGCTTCTTAAGGTTATTTTAATATTCCCACTGTTTTAATTGTATTTTTTTTTCCTATTTAAGAAAGAGGCTTAGCTAATGCTTCTTATTTTGGACTAATTCTTATAAAACGTTTTACGCGCGATCTGGTAATACCACATCTTCGATTTTTATAAACTTACCCATCTGTTATCTGGTAAAGAGAATTCGAATATAAGTTCATACAAATACAGAAACACAGAGCTCTTTCCCCCGCGGTGGACAGAGGTACAAAGTTCATTGTGTAACAAACGAAAATTATTTTGTCCCCCGGTGGGACAGCGGTAAGTCTACGAACTTACAATGCTAAAATCTGGGGTTCGATTCCATACGGTGGCCACAGCAGATAGCCCAATGTGGCTTTATTTTGTCACCCGGTGGGATAGCTGTAAGCCTACGGACTTACAACGCTAAAATCTGGGGTTCGATTCCATACGGTGGCCACAGTTAATAGCCCAATGTGGCTTTACCCTATATAAACAAACGTAACGCTCTTGTCGTGTTCTTTTGTTTTGTTTTTTCATAGAGGTCTTCATGATTAAGAACTTTTAAAAGTTAAAAAATGTGCGTTTGGACACGACAGTCTGTGGAATATAAAATCAACACCGTATTTATCTGTGTATAAGACAATACTTTGTACTTTTAAAACAATGCCTGATTTTACCCCTCGTCTTATAAACAAGTTCAAAGATAAAGTTCCAGTAAGAACTCTCCGGTTAATAACATATTTAACCAAAACTACGTTGTTCCTTATATATATTTTTTTTTTTAGTAAGTCCGTTGACATCGCGCCACCTACTGGGTTACAATAACATATTTTTAAATGTATCATTTGTCTCGATTCTTCACAACTAAAAGTTATTTATCTCTCATGCTAGTTACAATTAACCAAGAAATTTTTGATTTGACATGTATTGACCTCATCCGCCATATTAAACTATTGTTATTACACCAAAAAAAAGTTAGTTTTGTAAAGTACAATAATTTTGTAAACGTGTTTTTATAGTAAATCTCCATGTCTTAAGGTTTAATATTATTTGTTGTAAAGTTGTTTGTTGCGTGTTTGTCACTTAAGTTATGGTGCATTGAGCTATTCTGTAGCGTTTGAAGAGCATATTAAACACACTTGTGGTTGTATTGATTACCCCAGAGGGCAGGTTAGCACAGTTTAAAAATAACTTCTAAGAATGCCATTACAAAAGTAACATCTTAGACCTGCTTGACAATAGAGGTCGTCCTATACACCGAACCTGAAAAAAAATACACTTAATTTGCTCAAAAAACGCAGGGCCGTCTTATGCATGGGGATCGTCTTATACAACGGAATACGATAAAAATTTATTTGAAAGACAACAGTGTTCTTGTTTGATTGTTGTTTATGGGTATTGGAACCAAAACTTGGGTGGTTGGAGAGGGTGGGGTGGGGGAGATAGAAGCGAATCGAGCAGAAATAAGGAGTTCCGGAGACACGCTCCCCAAACACATGATTTACAATCAGAGAAGCAAGTTAGGCCTAATTTGATGCAGTGAGGCACGGGATACGATAGAGTTTTCTGAAAACCATATGAGAAATTACCGTGAAAATATGCAGCTTAGTGACCAACTTACATGACCTTCTATTTTTACCTTAGTTTATTTATCTCAGGGTACCATCCTCATTTCAAAAGCTGCATCCGTTTACAGCCAATCATAATCATGGACAAAAAGTTCAATTTAAGTTGAGGAAATCTAAACCTATCTAAGTTTATGGGGACATTTTTAGTGCTGTCCCCTGTATCTCTGGAGCTAGGGAACCCCTCCCTTGTTGTGATAAGAGGAAATTATTGACAATAAATAAAATCCATATGATAAACAGAGATTAAATTATTTAAACCCTAATCATTCATCCCAAATCATTTCTCTAGCTTCAGTGTATTTGTGCTATAAATGACCTTAGCCCTAATCCTTTATTCCAAATCATTTCTCTAACTTCAGTGTATTTGTGCTATAAATGACCTTAGCCCTAATCCTTTATTCCAAATCATTTCTCTAACTTCAGTGTATTTGTGCTATAAATGACCTTAACCCTAATGCTTTATTCCAAATCATTTCTCTAGCTTCACTGTATTTGTGCTATAAATGACCTTAACCCTAATCTTTCTTGCCAGATTACTTTCCTGCTTTCCGTGTATTTGTGTTATAAATTATCTAAACCCTAATCCTTCATCCCTTATAATTTCTCCAACTTCAGTGTATTTGTGCTATAAATTACCTTAACCCTAATCTTTCCTGCCAGATTACTTTCCTGCTTTCAGTATATTTATGTTACAAAGCTAATCCTTCATCCTAAATCATTTTCCTTTGTTAAGTATATTTGTGCTACAAAGGATGTGAACCCTAATCCTTCATCTCATTTCCCTGTTTTCAGCGTATTTGTGTTATTTTTCTTGGGAACTGCCTACGGTATCATTTTTTATTACTTAATTAAATTTGCCCACAGCATTTTGATTTCTTTGAATGCCAATATTTCAAATTTCATACGTTTCTTTCTTGTCGAGAGAAAACACACATTATCTTATGCATCCTGACATAACGGCTAACCATTTAGCCTAGTTGGTAGAACACTTGTGTGGCGTCTCACCCGTTGCGAGTTTAAATCCGTGTCGAGAAATATCGTGAAAAAATGAAACTACCTAATTAGTAAAGGGTTTCAATTAGTACTTCTGTACACCTAAACGGTTTAGGGTTTACTCACAAACTACAGACTTGTTTGTATGCCGTTCATCACCGGTAGGGTCCACATAATACATAATATTGAGTAATATTATTAATGTTTTGCCTGTTACAAAACTCATTAAACAACTGACCAAAAATAGATGGGTGGAAACACGTATTTTTTTTGTTTTTTGTTTGTTTGTTTTTCAGATATTTGCGCAAAGCTACACCTATGCTAGCCGTACCTATTTTTTTAACTGATAAACTAGACGGAAAGCAGAAAGTCAACTGCACCCACCGCCAATCCTTGGGCTACCCTAACTATATACTGGTATTTTAGTGTGACCCTTATAACGAGCCCACCACTCCAAAGTGCGAATAACTATTTTTTTTTGTGATAACGTGACGCGAACTTTGAACCATGAACATAAGCGACCCATGTGATTATTATTGGGACTGCTACTTGGTACAACTACTACATGAACACCTAGGTGTAACTCTAGTTACCGAATTTATAAC
>NW_013669570.1:58469-66796 GCF_000517525.1 Limulus polyphemus | reverse complement strand
GATTGATAGTCGAGCGCCATAACCACCTGGCCACGTTCTTGCAGGAAGAAGAACTAACGCCTTTGTTATTAATCAATGCGAATATTGCGAACACAAAGACAGAATTACCTCGCACCTTCGCTGTTAAACTCAAATACAAAACAACAAATAAATTGAGCAATGTTACAAACTACAAAGTTGGCCGATTAAAGGAACGGAAAAATATATGGTCAACTTTAACGACCTTCAATGTGCGAGGTGAAGGTCATTCGGCCAAAACATTGACTCCACATTTTTATTTTCTCGTACCGACGCTACACTTGTATTACGATTTAATCACACTAAAATCAAAATGCATAAAAAGATAAATATTACTTCGTTTCCTTAATACGGCCTTAAAAGATAGAAGTGGCCCGGGTCTCTCTGAACCTCTGAGAGGGCCTGTTCCCCAATGTAACAGTTTAATTTCTGAACAACTGAACTGATATATACTCGGTAGATAAAAACAACAACAACAAAACTAAAAAAAAAGCATTTGCAAATATAAAAACTTGGTAGAAAACTAATTTTCTAGAATATTTCACAAAGTAGAAACCTAGTTATATAGACACTTTTCTGTGGGTGGTGCCTTCTCTCTAGTCGATCACTTGTAAATTAGGGACGGCCAACGTAGATAGTCTTCTAGTAGCTCTTTGCGTGAAATTCAACAAACAAACATGATAAGAGATAAGACAAATAATCAATAGCACCCTTATGCCACTCTAATGGAATATGACCGTCACACTTATAACACATCCACGGCCCCAAAGTGCTATTGTTGTTTATACTGAGTTTTATACGGTTAAAAACAGGTCGCTAATTAACGAATCAAAGTTTGACAACTTTAAACGGAAAGCTATATTTATTTTATATTTCTTGCTATTCTTTATTTTATCTTTTAAGTGGTTTTTTATATTACTTGCAGCAATTTTATAAACTGTCACTATTCGATAGCTGCATTTTGTGGGATGGGTGTGGCCTAGTTTAGAGTGCCTGGCCTGAGGATCAGAGGTTTCACGTTATCTATAACATAGATGTTCACATTCCATTATTCGTCCAGATAAGAGTAACTCGGGAGCTGTCGATGGAAGCGGCTGATTAGCTGTTCAATCTATCAGTTTAAAATTAGGGACGGCCATGCGCAGTTAACCCGTTTTGGACCTTTGCGCATCAATTCTAAAACAAAGAAGCAACACTTCATAGCGAAGTTTAACTGCGTAGCTATATTTTCGTTGTTACTTGGTCTAACATGCTGATCACACAAATTCAAATTGCAAGGGTGTGGTTGTATTCTTCTGCGTGCACAGAAGAAGAAGAAGAAAAGAGAGTTTCACAGAAAAATTAAATGGTTATTACCGTAAGTAACAATAAAAAAAGTTTAAAGTTTTTCCCCGGGAGTTAAAGCTGACTGGTTTAGAATGTGAGTCACACTGACTGAATGCCATTTTTTTTTTAATGTTGCATCTCGTTGTTGAAATATCCTTTGTAAAAATACACTTAAATTATTGCCCCCCCCCCCCAGTGGCACAGCGGTATGTCTGTGGACTTACAACGCTAGAATCCGGGTTTCGATACCCGTGGTGGGCAGAGCACAGATTGCCCATTGTGTAGCTTTGTGCTTAATTAAAAACAAACTTAAATTATTAAATGAAAACGTGTAAAATTATTATAACCGGTTGATTCAAGTGAATCTTTAAGAACCGCTAGGGGAAAATGAAGTAGAACAAATGGTAACTTGATCTATTAGCTTTCGAGACGTAATGGTTGGTTTATTTTGGTTTGAATTTCGCGCAAAGCTACACGAGGTCTATCTGCACTGGCTATCCCTAATTTAGCAGTGAAAGCAGTTCTTGCTTGCTTATTTTACAAGTTGTAAGCGAAGTTAAAGAAATCATGCTGTGGATAACATAATTTTTTTTTGTTTTCTTTGATAGCCTAAGTCTAGATATAAATCTTCTATTGTTGGCAACTTTGTAGAGGTCTTTTCTAAGAAAGATTTTGTTTGTTTGTTTCTGAATTTTGCGCAAAGCTACACGAGGGCTATCTCCGCAGCCGTCCCTAATTGTGAAAGATTAGAGGGAAGGCAGCTAGTCGTCACCACCCACCGCCAACTCTTGGGATACTCTTTTACCAACGAATAACCGTCACATTAAAACGCCCCCACGGATGAAAGGGCGAGCATGTTTGGTGGTGGGACGGGGATTCGAACTCGCAACCTTCAGATTGCGAGCCAAGCGCCCCCTATCCGGATTGTATGGGTAATCAATTTTAGGGTTAGACTATCTTTTCGCAGGTAAAAATTGATCGTGCAGTATTATTTCGTTCATTTAAAAATTTCTTATAACTGGAGCTTAAGCCAGTTTGTACAGGTTTCTGTATCATCTGTGTGAGAAGGAGAACTTTCCAAAGAACTCCATAAAAGAATGCGTACAAGCTAACTTGAGATTGAAGACAAAATCACACGAATATATCAGCATAAAGATATATTCTTAACTAGTTATGAATGGGTGTAATCAGGTGATATTAACTCAAAGGGTGTAATAAGGTGATATTAACTCACCACAATCGTCAGTCTTAGAGTACACCCACGGCCCTAAAGAGCGGAGGACGTGTTTTTTTGCGACGACGGGACACGAACCATGAACCCTTAGATTCACAGTCTAGCCACGATAAAAATTAGGCTTTTCTAGTTACTCCTTTGTCGTCCATCAGGATAGAAATTAGCATATTGTAAGCCCAACATTTCTCTCTAGTTACACCCATATCAATTCTAGGAATTTATGAGTAAAAGTAAAGAAGATTGTATAACAATACTTCAATCACATTACATTCATTATATTCAGTGCCGATAAGGCCTTTCGCCCAATACCAGAGCTCACCAGGTCGGCTGAGATAAGACAGACACAGCAATAATTGAGACGCTATTTGAAAGACAGTTGTTATTGTATGAAGAATATTAAGTTGGTGAAACGCAATTTTTAATAAGTATATATATATAATTATTATTAATACATTCACACATTCACCCATTTTTATCTCAAGAAGTTTTTTGTTGTCTTACGATGATATTTACAACATCATCGTAAGGAGTTTGCATATAAAGGTCTTCTAGTGTGGCACTGAGGAGTAGGTCTGAAAAAGGATTACAGATACATCAGTTTGAAGTATTTAACGTAGGCTTTAGAGATTACATTTTTTTCTTCTGTTGTTATGTTCAGAGTTGCCAACAACCGGCTATCTACTCAGTGGTCATCGCGGGGATCAAACTCCGAGTTTTAGCGCTGGGGAGCAAGGTACATTATCAACAGTATTTTGGGCAATAATTTTAGAATTTTTTTTATATATATTATTTTAGTTTCAACGGCTCGAGGAGATGAAGGTCATTTTCGAAATTCTGTTATTATTATTATTATTTTTTAACATTTATACATTTTACAAATTACAATATAACGTATTAAAAGAATTCAGACACTCTTGATACTGTTGCTACCCGGCCAGCCCACTAATTTTCAAAGATGTCCTAACTTCCGGTGGAACTGAGATAATTACTATTATGTTTCGGGAAAAAATTAGGCTTGCACAAAGTTTTTATTGAATATGTACCGAAAATAGGGGAGTATTAGCGCTGCCTCACTGCACAAAGTAATTTTACAGAAATACGAGAAAACAGAATGATAAAAACAATTAAAGCTTTGCAATCAAATCAGAAAGTTTGTTTCATGTTGTCTATCATTAGCGCGCGGTTCCTACAATCTACCCACCCAATAAGGCCCGTGTTATTTCTATGTTACCATAGCAACCAACAACTGTTTAGCATTAACATTTGCCGTGAAATTATTATTACTTTTCTGGGTAGCAACGAAGCACCTTAACAACAGCGGTAGCGAAAATCTAAATTATATATATAATAATTAGATGCAGTGTATATATATATGTATATATATATATATCCCTCGATTAGCACGAGCCAAAGCTTCCAAAAGCTTAGCAACAGGAGAGGGTGGGTAAGTTCTGAGCAGTACGAGTTCACTTGTTTGGCAAGATGCCCAAAACGTTGTATGCGATACGTTAGGGTGCTGTCATAAATTAATGAGAAATTATAGTGCCCTGATGCATGGGTAGCTTTTGTCTAGGTGGGTGGGCCTTCCGATGTATACAAGCAACTGTAAACACGATGTGTGCCAAAAAACGTCTCGCTTCTGACGTCAAAGCTAATTTCCTATGCCGTTGTTGTTCCCATTGGTTCAATGTCAAAAGGCGCTAGCTACTAAACTATACAATATTTCACAGACAAACGACAACTCTGGCTAGCCCCTCCTTCAAACAAAACACCAGTCTCGCCGTGGGAAAAAGGCAGTCGTACTGTATGTTACATTGGTATTTTCTAGCACTAAGTCTCCATTAATAACAATATATACACCCCCTACCCTAAGCTACATCATTTGCAACTTTTGCCCTGGCGTCTTTTTGTTAGAAAGTCAGGGCGAAGAGCTGGGCAACTTCAAGTTTGGAACTAACAATGATAAAACACACTATAAATATGTATAAACTACACAAACATCATGGCTCAAACAACATTTATATATATATATTTTTTTTTTCCTCCGATTTAAAAGACCTTTTGTGAGTTCTCCGATGTCATATCGTATTCTGTTAAAATGTTTATACAATAACGTGGTCGCTCTTTTCCAAAGATCGTGTTATTTGTGTCGTAGGCCTAATAACTGCGATAAACATCACACTTGAGTGTAGTTTTTTTTTTTGCCACAGTATGTTGTCGTGTGCATATATTTATATCTCTATATACACGCGTGTGAATACATAACTATTTAGTCATTATCGTGGTTGATTTATGACACTCTACAGTAATCTGTAACACTCGTAGTAACGCAATAAAATATATAAAGTACTGTCGTCACACCGTCTTGAACACTCTATAATAGTCTTATTGGCCATCTTGGCTCTGCAAGTGCCCCCCCCCCCGGTGGGTCAGCGGTAAGTCTACCCACTTATAAAATAACAGCTGTACAGACTGCTACGCCAGTCATTTGTTCACTACTATCATCTCCTCCTCTCACCAACTATCAGAGCTCCAAACTGTAATTCGTGCCACCTTATTATTAGTTTTACTTATCGTGATTCTTTTTCTTTGCTTTCGAAATACGACATCATTTTAACTGTCAATGAGATAAGAGTAATTAATGCTCACTCCTGATATTGATAAATTTTTATTGACGATTTGAACCTACAAATTGTTTAGAATTTAAGGATTTTACTTTCACTTTACCCACGGTTAAATCGAGCTTAGTCCTTCAGGAGAGTTGTTAAAACACCATTCACGATCAGAAACTTTCTACTGACCATTCATAGAAGACACGATCCTTCAGGAGAGTTGTTAAAACACCATTCACGATCAGAAACTTTCTACTGACCATTCATAGAAGACACGATCCTTCAGGAGAGTTAGTTAAACACCATTCACGATCAGAACTTTCACTGACCATTCATAGAAGACACGATCCTTCAGGAAAGTTGTTAAAACACCATTCACGATCAGAAACTTTCTACCGACCATTCATAGAAGACACGATACTTCAGGAAAGTTGTTAAAACACCATTCACGATCAGAAACTTTCTACCGACCATTCATAGAAGACACGATACTTCAGGAAAGTTGTTAAAACACCATTCACGATCAGAAACTTTCTACTGACAATTCATAGAAGACACGATACTTCAGGAAAGTTGTTAAAACACCATTCACGATCAGAAACTTTCTACTGACAATTCATAGAAGACAGGATCCTTCAGGAAAGTTGTTAAAACACCATTTCGTCATTCATGTATGATATCTCAATGGGGTCACATGAGATCTCAGCAAGGTCACATCTTAAAGGAGTTTTATATATATATATATATATATAAAACGCTGCAGACAGACATCGGTTTACTTTTAAAAATCCATAGTTGCACAAAGAAATGTGCATTTTGAAATACTTGGTACATATCTATTATCCGGATATCATAAGCGTAAACAGTTGACCACCATGTAACGTCTACACCATATACATTTTTAATTATTAGAACAGTGGTCGGGTGTGGCCTAGTCGTTAGCGTCTTTGAATTGTGAATCCAAGGATTAATGCTTTGCGTCTCTTTACCGCAAAAAGAAAAAGAAAAAAAGGGCGCTATGCAGTTTGATGGCATGGATTCGCTATAAGGATAAAGGTCAAATTACACTATTCGGTCAGTTAAGCGTGTCCCAAGAGTTGCCAGTTGGTGCTGTTGCCTTCCTCTAGTCTAATCTATGTGTTTGGAATTTTGCACAAACCAAACTAAACGATAGGAATGGCAGAATGCATCGTATAGTACGAATGGAATTTGTTTAGAAAGGACCCATTCAAAAGTTATGTTCCCACTCCAGTGGCACAGCGGAATGTCTGCAGACTTACAACGCTAGAAACCGGGTTTCGATACCGAACTACAAACAAACAAAAGTTAGGATACGTGTACCCTTTTATCTGATTCATTCTCTAATCGCTACCCTTACGTAAGAAGTTAGAATTAGGTATTTTGTTGTGGTCACGTTGTTTGATCACTAATGTCATCAATTATGGTTAATATAACTCAAATTGTTTGTCAATTATTTTCACTGTCACAATCTCACTCCACCGTAAAGATGGAAGAATATGTATTTGTTTTTATATGAAAATATATATGAGTAGATTGGAAATTTCACATACTATGTTACGATGATAAGCATTAGCCAAGACATAAGAGGTTTCCAACACAAATCCTGATTTTCAAGAAATTTATAAAACTGTAATAACATTCCTTAGTTTGACATTGTAATTAAAGTATAAAACTAAACTCTTAAATAAACTATAATAATTACACAGTAAACTACAACAATTGCTCAGTGAAGTACAACAACTTATCCTTAAACTACAACAATTTTTCAGTAAAACAATTACTCAGTTAGCTACAACAATGTATTAGTAAGATTACTCGGTAAATTACAAAAATTCCTAGGTTAAACTACAACAATTACTCAGTTAGCTACAACAATGTATTAGTAAGATTACTCAGTAAATTACAAAAATTCCTAGGTTAAACTACAACAATTACTCAGTTAGCTACAACAATGTATTAGTAAAATTGCTCAGTAAATTACAAAAATTCCTAGGTTAAACTACAACAATTACTCAGTTAGCTACAACAATGTATTAGTAAAATTACTCAGTTAAGTTACAAAAATTCTTATGTTAAACTACAACAATTACTCAGTTAGCTACAACAATGTCTTAGTAAAATTACTCATTAAATTATAAAAATTCCTAGGTTAAACTACAACAATTACTCAGTTAGCTACAACAATGTATTAGTAAGATTACTCAGTAAATTACAAAAATTCCTAGGTTAAACTACAACAATTACTCAGTTAAACTACAACAATTACTCAGTTAGCTACAACAGTTAATTTCTCAGTAACATTTCCTGGTTAGTTTTTATGTATACGGCAGCAAACATGTCACATTGATAACAAAAATTTCATATCGCTAATCTATCGTTACTAAGCATCTATAATTTTAAGAAGTTATGAATGAAAGTAAAGAAGAATGTATAACAACACTATATCTGATATATCCAGTGTCGACGAGGCCTTTCGCCCGATACCAAGGCTCGTCAAATCGGTTGGGGTATGACAGACACAATAGTGGTTGAGAAGTAAGAAGACACGTCTCTGTTGATTCGCAAAATGAGTCAGTAATTGACCATGAATGTCTCCTAGGGAATAAATGAGTCAGGAATTAATCATGAATGGCTCCTAGGAAATAAATGAGTCAGTAATTGATCATGAATGACTCCTAGGAAATAAATGAGTCAGGAATTAATCATGAATGGCTCCTAGGAAATAAATGAGTCAGGAATTAATCATGAATGTCTCCTAGGAAATAAATGAGTCAGGAATTAATCATGAATGGCTCCTAGGAAATAAATGAGTCAGGAATTAATCATGAATGGCTCCTAGGAAATAAATGAGTCAGTAATTAATCATGAATGACTCCTAGGAAATAAATGAGTCAGGAATTAATCATGAATGTCTCCTAAGAAATAAATGAGTCAGGAATTAATATTGAGTGTCTTCTAGGGGATTAATGGGTCATAAAAATTAAATATTCACTCGCGAAAAATGCAATGCAAATTCCACTTTTCTTTCATTGTCGTCTCCCTTCATACATATTGTAGAGCCACTATTCTATGCAATAACATAAGTGTTAAACTCCACGTCACAGGTCTTAAAATCT
>NW_013669570.1:56450-57826 GCF_000517525.1 Limulus polyphemus | reverse complement strand
CGAACCCGCGACCCGCAGATTGCGAATCGAGCGTCCTAACCACCTGGCCATGCCGAGCCCCACGTAGTGTATATTATCATCTCCAGCATTGAGATATATGGATATTACCTTCCTTAAAAACGTAAAGGTTTGTTCTTAATTACAGTAAAGGTCATTATCATATAACAATATTCATGTTAATTCTTGTAATACATCACATGGGAAAACACTGCCGTTGAAAATGTGAAATACACAAGTATATATACATAAATGCATGATTTGGTCATAAACACCGAATGGGCAAATTAAAAAAAAACAAAAAAAAAACATGTCTAGAATATTCAGACGTAAATTAAGTCACTAACTATTTTTGGATTGGTTGTTGAACTACTTCGCGTAAAGAAACTCGATGGCTATCTTCAGTAAGATGCGATTTAGTTGGAATGCTGCATATGCGAATGAAAGGGGTGAACTGAATAAGTTAAGATGGGCTGAGTTATTTCACCTCCAAAGACGTTACGTGAACAGGATTTGAATTTAATATGATGAACGAGTGGAGAAAAAAAAATAAAATTCAAGCTTCTGTATTTTCCACAACGCAACATTACTCAGGCCGATTAAAAGCATCTGAATATTTAGCAACATAAGAAAGTACCCTAAATAAATTAGCATGATCGTTTACCTTTGTTGGTTGGTTGAATTTCGTGCTATTTTGGCCTACTCTAATCGAATAGAAGGATTAACCGTCACTTTATAACGCCCCCACGGCTGAAAGGGCGAGCATGTCAAGTGATGGGATTCGAATCCGCAGCCCACAGAGTTGATAAAAGAGCAGCTAAGGAGTTGGCGGTGGGTGGTGATGACTAGCTGCCTTCCCTCTAGTCTTACACTGCTAAATTAGGGACGGCTAGCGCGAAATTCAAAACAAACTACATAACGGCAAGTAAATATAATATTTCTATTGTTTTCTACATAACGGTAACTAAATATAATATTTATTGTTCTCTACATAACGGTAACTAAATATAATATCTATTGTTCGCTACATAACGGTAACTAAATGTAATATCTATTGTTCGCTACATAACGGTAACTAAATATATCTATTGTTCTCTACATAACGGTAACTAGGTATAATATTTATTGTTCGTTACATAACGGTAACTAAATATAATATTTATTGTTCGCTACATAACGGTAACTAAACATAATATTTATTGTTCTCTACATAAAGGTAACTAGGTATAATATTTATTGTTCGTTACATAACGGTAACTAAATATAATATTTATTGTTCGCTACATAACGGTAACTAAATGTAATATCTATTGTTCGCTACATAACGGTAACTAGGTATAATATTTATTGTTCGTTACATAACGGTAACTAAATATAAT
>NW_013669570.1:52018-55576 GCF_000517525.1 Limulus polyphemus | reverse complement strand
ATTGTTCGCTACATAACGGTAACTAATATAATATTTATTGTTCGCTACATAACGGTAACTAAATATAATATTTATTGTTCGCTACATAACGGTAACTAAATATAATATCTATTGTTCGTTACATAACGGTAACTAAATATAATATTTATTGTTCGCTACATAACGGTAACTAAACATAATATTTATTGTTCTCTACATAATGGTAACTGAATATAATATTTATTGTTCTCTACATAACGGTAACTAGGTATAATATTTATTGTTCTCTACATAACGGTGACTAAATATATTTATTGTTCGTTACATAACGGTAACTAAATATAATTTTTATTGTTCGCTACATAACGGTAACTGAATATAATATTTATCGTTCGCTACATAACGGTAACTAAATGTAATATCTATTGTTCTCTACATAACGGTAACTAAATATAATATTTATTGTTCGCTACGTAACGGTAACTAAATATAATATTTATTGTTCGCTACATAACGGTAACTAAATGTAATATTTATTGTTCGCTACATAACGGTAACTAAATATAATATTTATTATTCGCTACATAACGGTAACTAAATGTAATATTTATTGTTTGCTACATAACGGTAACTAAATGTAATATTTATTGTTCTCTACATAACGGTAACTAAACATAATATTTATTGTTCTCTACATAATGGTAACTGAATATAATATTTATTGTTCTCTACATAACGGTAACTAAATATAATATTTATTGTTCTCTACATAACGGTAACTAAATATAATATTTATTGTTCTCTACATAACGGTAACTAGGTATAATATTTATTGTTCGCTACATAACGGTAACTAAATGTAATATCTATTGTTCTCTACATAACGGTAACTAAACATAATATTTATTGTTCTCTACATAACTGTTTTTATATATAGAAATTCAGAAGTAAGTTTGTATTGTTTATCATGAATAGTGAAGTTCAGAACGAAGCTGATACGGTTTATCGAGAATAACTGATAACGTAGAGAAAAAGCTGCTAGTCATCACCATCCACTACCAACTCTTGGGCCACTCGTATCTGACCGAATAGTTGAATTTGTCCGTCACTCTTATAACGCCACCAAAGCTCAAAAGCGCGGAGGACGTTGTTGCGGCAACGGACCACGCACCATGAATCTTCAATTTCATGGCTCAAGCACGCTAACTAACCATTGAGCCACGCCCATTTCTGAAATACTTGTTTCTACGTGTTGCCTTGATTAATGTTTCATATTATCTCACAGCATTTACCAATTAAAAATCGGGAAGATTTTTACGTCATTCTGAAATTATTCCATCTTAGAAGTCACCCTAAACGCATCTTCGTACCAGTCTCCATCTGGTGTTCGAAACTGCACCTGGAGCTGCCCGACCTCTTTGTTTCTACGTTATTAAATAAAAAAAAAAACAACTAAATTTTCTCTAAGAAATGAAACGTAATCCACTTGTTTAAATGTAATTGTTTAAGTGCTCTGTTGGAAAATAACAATGTACAGGACACGCGAAGTCTGCGACGATCGACAGGCCACCGGAACACTCTCCAACCCGGAGGCACTCCAATCTTTTATTACAGACAAGCGTCTCTTACTCTTCAAGGTTTCGTCACTTTAAAATTACTTTTTTATGGTGTAGCTAGGTTAATAAAACACTATCATATCTGACGAATTCAATTAGTTTCAAGTGTTGAGTTTTCGAGTCTATTATTATGACTTTGTGCCGTCTGAAAGGACAACTTCAAACTGTGATAGTCTGGGATAGAGCGAGTCCGAACGGACGCTCGAGTGCACGAGATCCATTAGAAGTAATGAGTAAGACAAAAATGTTGAGATTTCTTGATTTTTCTGACATAATTTTTTTGTTAATACTTCCGGACAGAATAAAAAACAAAACTACCTTTTTCTGAAAATAAAGAATTTGCAGCTTTTTGTTTGTTTGTTACCACAGAAGTTGAAACACAGACAGACAAACCAAGAAATTGACAAGAAAGTATATATAATAATTTTAAAAAAAACGTACAACTATTTAAAGCGTTTCGTTTCAAAATAAGAACTTGCATATGAACACAAGAAACTACAAACCTGCTACAACAACGTTATCGTACACTTCTTACAACAATGGTCACGTTGGTTTTGTAGTGACGTCACAATACTTCCTCTTTCATTCAACGCCGCCATATTGGACGTCAAACGTTATCTTCTAACCAATAACATCAATCCATATCAATAGAAGATTCGGTAAAGCTTTACATGACGCGAGCATCGTCTGTATGGTCATACAGTTTCGTGATATATCTTTTCTTTTTTTCTGGACATCGGATAACAAGGTCAGATAACACGATATCATAAGAAAGCTTGTCAACTAAGACTAACGTAAGCACTTGACGTCCAATATGACGGAGTAAACTATAGACCACGTGGCTTTTGACGTCAATACAAAACCTCTATTGTTAGCCCCAGAATCACCAATACAGTCTACTGGCTGTTTAAACACATTTTATTAAACTATTTATGCAACAAGTTGTTTGTGGATCCATATCAGTGTTTGTTACGCAGTACTAAGTAACATATGAATCACATGCCAAAAAAAAGAAAAAAGATCAACATTATAGGATTCTAATAACTGGAAATAATTCCACTTATTATCGTCTGAATACTCTGTACATTTCAAATAGAAAAATAAAAATGTTTTCGTACTTTTTGTTTTAGTCAGTTCTCTAACAGTTAAAAAACACAACATTTTTCAATATGTGAACCCCAGCAGCACAAAGCTACACAATGGGCTAGCTGTGTTATGTCCTCCGCGAGTATCGAAACCCGGTTTTTAGCGATGTGAGGCCTCAGACTTACCGCTGAGCGACTGGAATTGGGGTCAAAAGTAGTTAACTAAATAAACAAATCAGCTATACGTGGATTAAACCTGTTAAAAATTCCATTAACTAATAGATTGTTTGTTTTGAATTTCGCCCAAAACTACACGAGGGCTATCTGCGCTAGCCGTCCCTAATTTAGCAGTGAAAGACTAGAGCGAAGGCAGCTAGTCATCACCACCCACCGCCAACTCTTGGGCTACTCTTTTACCAACGAATAGTGGGATTGACCGTCACATTATAACGCCCCCACGGCTGAAAAGAAGACCATTCTTATAGACGATTATTTTAGTCTGTTGTTTAAAAAATTGTCAAAACTTCTTCAGCTCACATTCGGATACTTACATGTGTTTCTCACAACATGCTATTATTTTAAACCTTGTCAATTTTAAGTGTTGTCCTGCAAAGATGTGGTTTTCCTTCTTCGGATATCGCTGTAGTCGCGTGATCCGCTCGGGGTTTGTTTTGTATTTAAGCACTAAGCTATGTACGTGGGCCATCTGTGCTATACCCACCACAAGTCTTCAAAAATTACAGCTGTGCCCCTAGGAGTCCCGCAACCCCATCAAAAAGACTAGTTTTTAGAACTCTTCCTTTGGACGAGTTAACGAAATACATAAAATTATGCCAGTTTTGGTGATGCCCCAATTAAACAGGACATGCGCAGTTCAT